>NW_026599694.1:0-28376 GCF_029784135.1 Toxorhynchites rutilus septentrionalis | reverse complement strand
GGGTGAAATGGAATTTTATCAATATTTCTATTTAATCCTAATGGATTATTTGATCCTGTTTGATGTAAAAATAAAAGGTGAATTATTGTTAAAGCTAAAAATAATAAAAGGTAAAATAAAATGAAAAGTAAAGAATCGAGTTAAAGTTGCGTTATCAATTGCGAATCCTCCTCAAATTCATTGAACTAAATCATTTCCTAAATAAGGAATAGCCGATAAAAGATTTGTAATAACAGTTGCTCCTCAAAAAGATATTTGTCCTCAAGGTAAAACATATCCTAAAAATCCAGTTGCTATTGTTATAAATAATATAATTACTCCTACTATTCATGTAGGAATATAAAGAAAATGAATTATAATAAATACCTTCGTCCTACATGGGTAAATAAACATGCAAAAAAAAATGAAGCTCCGTTTGCGTGACAAATTCGGAGTAGTCATCCATTATTAACATCTCGATAAATATGATTTACACTATTAAAAGCAGTTTCAATATCTTGCTGTATAATGTATAGCTAAAAAAAGACCTGTTAAAATTTGAATTATTAAAACAAAGTCCTAAAAGAGATCCGAAATTTCATCAAATTGAAATATTAGAGGGGGCAGGTAAATCAATTAGTGCATTATTTATAATTTTAAATAAAGGGTGGGTATTTCGAATTGGTTTATTCATTAATTTCATAAATAATTTTGTTAATTAAGATAATGGGCGTAAAGGTCCATAATTTTTTATAGAGATTTTTACTGTAACTAATAATGTTAAAAACAAATAATTAATTAAAAGTAAAGTAATTAAATTTGTAGGAAAATTATATATTTTATTTAAAGATAAAATATTTTCTATATATAAAGATTTAAAATTTGATAATAAATTTATTTCGTAATTATTAATAAATGTTTCAATTATTATTTTATCTATAAAAAAAAAATTATTAAAAAGATAATTAGTATAAAATATAGAATAATTGATAATTTTATTGAAAAAGAGAATATTTCATTTGATGAAAGAGAGGTTACATAAATAAATAGAACTAATATTCCCCCTATAAAAATTAAAAATAAAATATAAGCATATCAAAATGTTTGGATATAAATTCCTGAAATTATACAAATTAAAAATGTTTGAATTAAAAGAATTAATCCTATAGCTAAAGGGTGATTAATTTGTGTGAAAATTAATCTAATTATAAGAGATGAGAAAATAAAAGTTATAAAAATATCAAGAAATAGTTTATAAAAAATATTAATTTTGGGAATTAATGAAAAAGAATTTTCTTTTTTCTTGATGTTTTAAAAAAAAATTTTTTATTTTTAGTTTACAAGACTAAGGTTTTGATTAAACTATTAAAACTAAATTAATGGTAAATTTATTTTTATTATTTATTATAGTAATATTTATAATTGGATGTTTAGTATTTATTTCTAGACGAAAGCATTTATTATGTATGTTATTGTCATTAGAATTTATGGTTTTAATATTATTTATAATATTATTTTTTTTTTTTAATTATATAGAAAATGAAAAGTATTTTAGAATATTTTTTTAACTTTTTGTGTTTGTGAGGGAGTATTAGGGTTATCTATTTTAGTTTCTATAGTTCGAACTCATGGTAATGATTATTTTCAAAGATTTTCAATTTTACAATGTTAAAATTTATTTTTTTTATTATTTGTTTATTATTATTATATAAAAAAAAATTATTGAATGGTTCAATGTTTACTATTTTTAGGGAGATTTATATTTATATTAAAAATTGTAATAATAAATTATTTTTGTGATATTTCTTATTATTTTGGATTAGATTTAATTTCTTATGGTTTAATTATGTTGAGATTTTGGATTTGTGCTTTAATATTAATAGCTAGAGAAATAATTTATCGTGTTTTTAATTATAGAAAATTATTTATTTTTATAATTTTATTGTTATTATTGATATTAGTATTTACTTTTAGTTCATTAAGAATATTTATATTTTATTATTTTTTGAGAGAAGATTAATTCCTACATTATTTTTGATTTTAGGATGAGGTTATCAGCCAGAGCGTTTACAAGCAGGAATTTATTTATTATTTTATACTTTATTAGCTTCTTTACCTTTATTAATTGGAATTTTTTTTTATTAAAAAATGATTTAAATATTATAAATTTGATTATATTAAATTATTTAAAATATTATAATTTAAAATTTTTATATTTATGTATAATTTTTGCTTTTTTGGTAAAAATACCAATATTTTTAGTTCATTTATGATTACCAAAAGCTCATGTTGAAGCTCCTATTTCTGGTTCTATAATTTAGCTGGTGTTTTATTAAAATTAGGAGGTTATGGATTATTACGTGTTTTTTCATTTTTACAAATTTTAGGTATAAAATTTAATTATTGATGAATTAGAATTAGTTTAATAGGAGGTGTGTTAGTAAGATTAATTTGTTTACGACAAATGGATTTAAAGGCATTAATTGCTTATTCTTCTGTAGCTCATATAGGGATTGTTTTAAGAGGTTTAATAACTATAACTTATTGAGGATTAAGAGGATCATATACTTTAATAATTGCTCATGGTTTATGTTCTTCTGGATTATTTTGTTTAGCAAATATTTCTTATGAACGAATAAATAGACGAAGTTTATTAATTAACAAGGGGATATTAAATTTTATACCTAGAATAGCTTTATGATGATTTTTATTATGTGCTGGGAATATAGCGGCTCCTCCAACATTAAATTTATTAGGGGAAATTAGTTTAATAAATAGAATTGTAAGATGATCTTGATTAACTATAATTGGTTTAAGATTATTATCTTTTTTTAGAGCGGCTTATACCCTTTATTTATTTTCATATAGTCAACATGGTAAAATTTATTCTGGGGTTAATTTTTTTTCTTTTGGGACAAGTCGAGAGTATTTATTATTAATATTACATTGATTACCTTTAAATTTTTTAATTTTAAAAAGTGATATTTGTATATTATGAATTTAATTTAAATAGTTTAAAAAAAATATTGATTTGTGGTGTCAATGATATGAATTTTCATTTTAAATCGTGAATTCTTTAATTAATTATTGTAAGGTTAGATTTTATTTTTTAATTTTTATTAGATTTAATTTTTTTATATTTAGTTTAAATTTTTTATTGAATGATTTAATTTATTTTATTGAATGAGAAATTATTTCTTTATATTCAACTTCAATTGTTATGACTTTTTTATTGGATTGAATAAGATTGATATTTATATCTTTTGTATTATTAATTTCTTCTTTAGTAATTTTATATAGAGATGATTATATATCTAGAGATTTTAATAAAAATCGATTTATTTTATTAGTTTTAATATTTGTTATATCAATGATAATACTAATTATTAGTCCTAATTTAATTAGAATTTTATTAGGATGAGATGGATTAGGATTAGTTTCTTATTGTTTAGTAATTTATTTTCAAAATGTAAAATCTTATAATGCTGGAATGTTAACAGCTTTATCAAATCGAATTGGTGATGTAGCTTTATTATTAGCTATTGCTTGGATATTAAATTATGGAAGTTGGAATTATATTTTTTATTTAGAAATTAATAAGGAAAATTTTGAAATATTAATAATTGGAAGATTGGTGATATTAGCAGCTATAACTAAAAGAGCTCAAATTCCTTTTTCTTCTTGATTACCTGCTGCTATAGCAGCCCCTACCCCTGTTTCTGCTTTAGTTCATTCTTCAACTTTAGTAACTGCAGGGGTTTATTTATTGATTCGTTTTAATATTTTATTAGTAGATTCATTATTTGGTCAAATTTTATTATTAATTTCAGGATTAACAATATTTATAGCTGGATTAGGGGCTAATTTTGAGTATGATTTAAAAAAAATTATTGCTTTATCTACTTTAAGACAATTAGGATTAATAATAAGAATTTTATCTATTGGAGAATTTAAATTAGCATTTTTTCATCTTTTAACTCATGCTTTATTTAAGGCATTATTATTTATATGTGCAGGAGTAATTATTCATAATATAAAAAATATACAAGATATTCGTTATATAGGAGGGTTGTTTATAAGAATACCTTTAGTTTGTAGATGTTTTAATATTGCTAATTTAGCTTTGTGTGGAATGCCTTTTTTAGCTGGATTTTATTCAAAGGATTTAATCTTAGAAGTTGTTATACTTTCTTATATAAATTTTTTTTCTTTTTTTCTTTTTTTTTTTTCAACTGGGTTAACGGTTTGTTATTCTTTTCGATTAGTTTATTATTCTATAACAGGGGATTTTAAAAAATATAGTTTTAAATATATTAAATGATAAGAGATGAATTATAAATTTTAGAATTTTTTTTTTAATAATTATAGCTATTATTGGGGGAAGTTTTCTTAGATGATTAATATTTTTTAATCCCAGAGATAGTTAATTTACCTAAAATGATAAAATTTTTAACATTAATGGTTTGTGTTTTAGGGGGTTTTGATAGGTTATTTATTAAATTATGAAAATTTATTTAGTAATAATAAATCTTTTATATTTTATAAATTTAGAAGATTTGTTGGGATAATATGATTTATGCCTTATATTTCGACTTTAATTATTATTAAATTGCCATTAAAAATAGGATTATTTTCATATAAAAGATTTGATCAAGGTTGAAGAGAATATTTTGGTGGACATATATTATATTATCAAATAAAAAAAGTATTCTTTATATATTCAAGAGTTTCAAAATAATAATTTGAAAATTTATTTAATAAGATATTTTATTTGAATTGTAATTTTATTATTAATAATATTTTTAAATTAATTTAAATAGCTTATATTTAGAGCGTAACATTGAAGTTGTTGAGGAAATTATTTTAATTTTTAAATATTGGAAATATTTATAAATAAAGTTTATTAATTTTACATTGAAAATGTAATGTTTTTTTTAAACTATATAAATAAATATTAATAGAAATATGGTGATCAAGAAAAAGCTGCTAACTTTTATCTTTAATGGTTTAATTCCATTTATATTTCTTAATTGGAATTTTAAAATTCATTAATATTATTAACAGTAATATACCTCTTTTTGGTTTCAATTAATTTAAGATAAATTGATTGAATCAATATTTTTAAGTGCAAGTTAAATGTTATAATTAACTATTATCCTATTTATTTATTTTTAAAAAATATGGGTGTAATTCACCTAAGATTAGGCCGAAACTAATTGCAATATATCGCTTCATATTTGGTTGAGATTTAATTATTTCATTCTAATGCTCCTTGGTTTCATTCGTGATATAATCCAATTAATAGAATAAAAATAAAGAAAAGGCTAGTAATTGTTCAATTTATTAAATTTGATGATTTAAAAATTAAGATTATTGGGAGAAGAAGAGCAATTTCTACATCAAAAATTAAGAAAATAATTGCAATTAAGAAAAATCGAAGAGAGAAGGGTAAACGAGAATAATTTATAGGGTCAAATCCACATTCAAAAGGGGAAGATTTTTCACGATCAGTAATGGTTTTTTTAGATAAAAAGGTTGCTATTATTATTATAATAATAGAAATAGTTAAAATAATTAGACTTATAATAGTAAGTGTTAAAATTATTTATACTTAAAATTATTTAGTCCTAATGATTGGAAGTCATTTATACATACATATACTTTATAAATTAACCTCCTCATCAGTAAATTGAAATATATAAAAATAATCAAACTACATCTACAAAGTGTCAATATCATGCTGCTGCTTCAAATCCAAAAATGGTGATTTTTTGAAAAATGATGATTAATATGACGTAAAAAACAAATTAATAAAAAAGAAGTTCCAATTAAAACATGAAGTCCGTGGAATCCTGTTGATATGAAAAATGTTGAGCCATAAACATTATCTGCAATAGTAAATGGAGCTTCTATATATTCATATCCTTGTAAAATTGAGAAATAAATTCCTAAAAGTACTGTAAAAAATAATCTTTGAATTGTTTGAGTATGATTATTTTCTATTAATCTATGATGAGCTCAAGTTACAGTAATTCCTGATGCTAATAAAATAGCTGTATTTAATAAAGGAATTTGAAAAGGATTAAATGGATGGATTCCAATAGGAGGTCATATTATTCCTAGTTCAATTGTAGGAGATAATCTTCTATGAAAAAATGCTCAAAAAAAATGAAATAAAAAAGAAAATTTCGGAGATAATAAAAAGAATTATTCCTCATCGAAGGCCTAAAGTTACATTGAAAGTATGAAGTCCTTGGGAAAGTACTTTCTCGAGAAATATCTCGTCATCATTGATATATAATTAATAGGGTAATAATATTTCCTAAAATAAATAAATTATTATTATATTGATGGAATCATTGAACTAATCCTGTAGTTATTGTTATTGCTCTAATTGCTCCTAATAAAGGTCATGGACTATAGTCTACTAAATGAAAGGGATGATTTATTTTTGTTGACATTAATTTACTTCTCTAGAATATAAAGTACTTAAAACTGAAAATACATAAGATTGAATAATAGCGACTGCTGATTCAAGTAATAATAAAGCAATTTGAACAATTAAAATAATTCTTACAATAATGTAAGATGTAGATATAGGCCCAGTATTTCCTAAAAGGGTTAAAAGTAAATGACCAGCAATTATATTTGCGGTTAATCGAATAGCTAAAGTTCCTGGACGAATTACATTTCTAATTGTTTCAATACATACTATAAAAGGTATTAGGATTGCGGGAGTTCCTTGAGGAACTAAATGAGCAAATATATGTTGTGTGTGATTTGTTCATCCATAAATTATAATTCTTAATCATAAAGGAAAAGCTAAGGTTAAAGTTAATGTTAAATGACTAGTTCTTGTAAAAATATAAGGAAAAAGTCCTAAAAAATTATTAAATATAATTAAAGAAAATAAAGAAATAAATATTAAAGTTCTTTTATTATTATTAGTTGGACCTAAAAGAGTTTTAAATTCTTTATGTAAAGTTAATAAAATATTATTTCAAATAATTTGGAATCGATTAGGGATTAATCAGTAAGAAGATGGAATAATTAATAAACCTAAAAAAGTTCTTATTCAATTTAAGGATATATTAAAAATTGTTGTTGAAGGATCAAATACTGAAAATAGATTAGTTATCATTTTCAATTTAATTTAGATTGTTTAATATTTAATAGTTGGGGGGTTGAATTTAAAGAATAAAAAAAGCAATAATAATTTTTAATATTAAAAATTATTAAAGTAAATGAAAAAATAAAGAATAAAGTTAATCATCTTAATGGAGATATTTGAGGAATTAAAAAATATTAAATTATTAATATTTTTAGTTTGACAAACTAAGGTTTTGATTAAACTAATTTTTTTTTGAGAGAAATATTAATATCATTAGAAGTAATTGCTAATTTACTATAATATGATTTAAGAGATCATTACTTGCTTTCAGTCATCTAATGAATTGATTTGAGATGAAATTCATTTAATAAAGAAATTTATTGGGATTCTTTCAATAACAATTGGTATAAAGCTATGGTTTGCTCCACAAATTTCTGAACATTGTCCAAAAAATAATCCAGGTTGATTAATTAAGAAATTAGTTTGATTTAATCGTCCTGGAGTTGCGTCAATTTTTACACCTAGGGCTGGAATTGTTCATGAATGAAGAACATCTGTGGCTGTTACTAAAATTCGAATTTGATTATTAAAAGGTAAAATAATTCGATTATCTACATCTAATAGGCGGAATCCATTTATATTAAGTTCATTGGTAGGAGTTATATAAGAGTCAAATTCTAAATTAGTAAAATTTGAATATTCATATCTTCAATATCATTGATGTCCAATAGTTTTTAGAGTAATTAAAGGATTATTAATTTCATCTATTAAATATAAAAGACGAAGAGAGGGAAAGGCAATAAATATAAGAATAATTGCAGGTAAAATTGTTCAAATAATTTCGATTGTTTGACCATGAAGAAGATATCGATTGGTAAATTTATTGAAAAATAATATAATTATAATATAAGCAATTAATGTTGTAATTATAATTAAAATTAAAATAGTATGATCATGAAAAAAGTTTAATTGTTCTATTAAAGGAGAAATTCTATTTTGTAATCCTAAATTAGATCATGTTGCCATTTTCTAATAAAAGAAAAAATCTTTATATATGAAGCTTAAATTCATTGCACTATTCTGCCATATTAGAAATTTGATGATAAAATAGGAAGTTCTGAATATGTGTGTTCTATAGGAGGTATAGAATGATATCATTCAATTGAAGAAGAAAGTTGTATAGGGAATGAAGGAGTTCGTTTAGTAATTATACTTTCTCAAATAATAAATAGGAAAAATAAGATAGCAATTAATGAGATAGAACTACCTAAAGAAGAAATAATATTTCATGTTAAATAACTATCTGGAAAATCTGAATAACGACGAGGTATACCTGCTAATCCTAAAAAATGTTGAGGAAAAAATGTTAAATTTACTCCAATAAATATAATTATAAATTGAATTTTTAATCATAAGGGGTTTATAATTAATCCTGTTAATAAAGGATATCAATGAATAAATCCTGCTATAATTGCAAATACTGCTCCTATAGAGAGAACATAATGAAAATGAGCTACTACATAATAAGTATCATGAAGAATAATATCAATTGAAGAATTTGCTAAAATTACACCTGTTAATCCTCCTACAGTAAATAAAAAAACAAATCCTAATGATCATAATAATGTAGGATTATAATTTAATTGAGTACCATGAAGAGTAGCTAATCAACTAAAAATTTTAATTCCTGTAGGAACTGCAATAATTATAGTAGCTGAAGTAAAGTAAGCTCGAGTATCAACATCTATACCAACTGTAAATATATGATGAGCTCATACAATAAATCCTAAAAGTCCAATAGCTAATATAGCATAAATTATTCCTAAAGTCCCAAATGTTTCCTTTTTACCTCTTTCTTGAGTAATAATATGAGAAATTATTCCAAATCCTGGAAGAATTAAAATATATACCTCTGGATGTCCAAAAAATCAAAATAAATGTTGATAAAGAATTGGATCACCTCCTCCAATTGGGTCGAAAAATGAAGTATTTAAATTACGATCTGTAAGAAGTATAGTAATAGCTCCTGCTAATACGGGTAAAGATAAAAGAAGAAGAATTGCTGTAATAATTACTGATCATACAAATAAAGGTATTCGATCTAAAGAAATTCCTTCAGGTCGTATGTTAATAATAGTGGTAATAAAATTAATAGCTCCTAAAATTGAAGAAATTCCTGCTAAATGAAGAGAAAAAATTGTTAAATCAACTGATGATCCATTATGAGCAATATTAGATGAAAGAGGGGGATAAACTGTTCAACCAGTTCCTGACCCATTTTCAACTATTCTGCTTGAGAGTAATAATGTAATAGATGGAGGAAGAAGTCAAAATCTTATATTATTTATTCGTGGAAATGCTATATCAGGAGCTCCTAGTATTAAAGGTACTAATCAATTACCAAATCCTCCGATTATAATAGGTATTACTATGAAAAAAATTATTACAAATGCATGGGCGGTTACAATTACATTATAAATTTGATCATTACCAATAAATATTCCTGGTTGTCTTAGTTCTAAACGAATTAAAATTCTTATTGATGTTCCAATTATCCCTGCTCATGCTCCAAAAATAAAATATAAAGTTCCAATATCTTTATGATTTGTAGAAAATAGCCATTGTCGCGATTGAATGGCTGAAATTTAGGCAATAAATTGTAAATTTATTTATAAGAATATTTTCTTTTTAATCAAACTTTATAGTCAATAATGATATTAGATTGCAATTCTGAAGGAATAAGGAATAATTATTAAAGTTTAAGAATTAAAAGATTTTACAAGTATTTTTAGCTTTGAAAACTAATAGTTTTATTAACTTAAACTCTTTATAAGATTAAATAAAATGAGAAAATTATTATTAATCCTATAATAGAGGTAAAATTTATAAATAAAATTAGAAGAGAATTGTTATTAAAATTTTTTATAATTCATGAATTTTTATAGAAATTTAATATATAAATTCTATATGATATTCGTAAATAATAAAATAATGTAATTAAAGTCATACAAACTGCTATAAATATTAAAAAATAATGATTTATTTTTGTTAAATTTTCAATAATTATTCATTTAGGGAAGAATCCTAAAAATGGAGGGAGTCCTCCTAAAGATAATAAATTAATGAAAATTATAAATTTAATAATTGGGTTTATTAATGAAAAGTTATAAATTTGATTAAAATAATATAATTTAAAATTATTGAAAATTAAAATAATAGAAGATGATAGGAAAGAATATAAAAAGAAGTATATTAGTCATAAATATTCATTATATATTATTGCTATTAATATTCATCTTAAATGATTAATTGAAGAAAATGCTATTAATTTTCGTAAGGAGGTTTGATTTAATCCTCCTAATGCTCCAATAATTATAGAAAAAAAAATAAAAATGAATAATAAATTATAATTTGAATTATAAGAAATTATTATTAAGGGAGCAATTTTTTGTCATGTTATTAAAATTAAATTATTAATTCAATTTAATCCTTCTATTACTTCAGGGAATCAAAAGTGGAAGGGGGCAATTCCTCTTTTTAATGCTAAAGTTGAATAAATTATTAAATGAATAACGTTATTTTTAATAATTAAGTTAAAATTGAATAATAATAATAATAAAATTGAAAATAATAAAATAGAAGAAGCATAAGCTTGAATCAAAAAATATTTTAGACTTCTTTCGGATATTAATATATTTTTTTTATTTTCATTTATTAGGGGAATAAATGAAAGTAAATTAATTTCTAATCCTATTCAAACTCCTAATCAAGAGTTTGAAGAAATTGTTAATAAAGTTCCAAAAATTAATGTTATTATAAAAATATTATTTGAAAATTTTTTAATTAAAAAGAAAAGGATTATAACCTTTATAAATGGGGTATGAGCCCAGTAGCTTAATTTAGCTTATCTTTTTAAATATAATTGAATTATAAAAATATATTTTAGTGTATGATGCACAAAAATTTTTGAAATTTTTAGAAATAGTTTAATTCTATTAAATATAATGAATAAAAATATTAAATTTTTATAATTTACCCTATCAAGGTAATCCTTTTATCAGGCAATTCATTTTTATTTTTTTTTTTATTATTATAAGTAAAAAAAAATATAACATGATTAAGATTTAATTTTGAAAGGCATTTAAAATAAAGTTTATAAATGTTTATTTTTAAAATTTTTTATTTAAATTAAATTTAAATAATTATTTTTAGAATTAATTATATATATATATATATATTATATAAATGTTTAATATATATATAAATGTATTATATAAATTAATAAAATATTTAATAATATATTCATCTATTATATATATATATTTAGATCTATTAATAAATATATTATATATATAAATTAAGAGAATTAATTAATAAGGATTATATTATCGTTAGTGTATTATTTATATGCCTATTCGGCCTATATTTACAGAGAAAAAAAAGATCTATATACATATAAATAATTTATATATAAATATATTCATTGTATTTTATTTATTTATATTATATTAAATTATTTATATTAAATAAATAAATATAATTAATTTATATAATTATAAATATATATATATATTATAAATAATTTATATAAAGGGAGTGTAAAAAATATTTAATTAATAAAATATATAATTTAATATTAAATAATTATATATAAATATAAAATTTTAAATATAAAATAAAATTATTAATATTGGTTGCGCGTCGAGAAAAGAATTGAGCTAAGTTGTTTTTATTAGTTTAATTTGTTTGTTTGATTATGATGAATGTATTATTAAATTAATTATTTTTTTTTTATAAATTAATTGAAAAATTTTATTAGTTAAAATATTTTTATATTTAGGGGGTGTAAAAATTTTTGACACTTGGAAAGAATTGAGCTAAGTTGTTTTTATTAGTTTAATTTGTTTGTTTGATTATGATGAATGTATTATTAAATTAATTATTTTTTTTTATAAATTAATTGAAAAATTTTATTAGTTAAAATATTTTTATATTTAGGGGGTGTAAAAATTTTTGACACTTGGAAAGAATTGAGCTAAGTTGTTTTTATTAGTTTAATTTGTTTGTTTGATTATGATGAATGTATTATTAAATTAATTATTTTTTTTTATAAATTAATTGAAAAATTTTATTAGTTAAAATATTTTTATATTTAGGGGGTGTAAAAATTTTTGACACTTGGAAAGAATTGAGCTAAGTTGTTTTTATTAGTTTAATTTGTTTGTTTGATTATGATGAATGTATTATTAAATTAATTATTTTTTTTTATAAATTAATTGAAAAATTTTATTAGTTAAAATATTTTTATATTTAGGGGGTGTAAAAATTTTTGACACTTGGAAAGAATTGAGCTAAGTTGTTTTTATTAGTTTAATTTGTTTGTTTGATTATGATGAATGTATTATTAAATTAATTATTTTTTTTTATAAATTAATTGAAAAATTTTATTAGTTAAAATATTTTTATATTTAGGGGGTGTAAAAATTTTTGACACTTGGAAAGAATTGAGCTAAGTTGTTTTTATTAGTTTAATTTGTTTGTTTGATTATGATGAATGTATTATTAAATTAATTATTTTTTTTTATAAATTAATTGAAAAATTTTATTAGTTAAAATATTTTTATATTTAGGGGGTGTAAAAATTTTTGACACTTGGAAAGAATTGAGCTAAGTTGTTTTTATTAGTTTAATTTGTTTGTTTGATTATGATGAATGTATTATTAAATTAATTATTTTTTTTTATAAATTAATTGAAAAATTTTATTAGTTAAAATATTTTTATATTTAGGGGGTGTAAAAATTTTTGACACTTGGAAAGAATTGAGCTAAGTTGTTTTTATTAGTTTAATTTGTTTGTTTGATTATGATGAATGTATTATTAAATTAATTATTTTTTTTTATAAATTAATTGAAAAATTTTATTAGTTAAAATATTTTTATATTTAGGGGGTGTAAAAATTTTTGACACTTGGAAAGAATTGAGCTAAGTTGTTTTTATTAGTTTAATTTGTTTGTTTGATTATGATGAATGTATTATTAAATTAATTATTTTTTTTTATAAATTAATTGAAAAATTTTATTAGTTAAAATATTTTTATATTTAGGGGGTGTAAAAATTTTTGACACTTGGAAAGAATTGAGCTAAGTTGTTTTTATTAGTTTAATTTGTTTGTTTGATTATGATGAATGTATTATTAAATTAATTATTTTTTTTTATAAATTAATTGAAAAATTTTATTAGTTAAAATATTTTTATATTTAGGGGGTGTAAAAATTTTTGACACTTGGAAAGAATTGAGCTAAGTTGTTTTTATTAGTTTAATTTGTTTGTTTGATTATGATGAATGTATTATTAAATTAATTATTTTTTTTTATAAATGACTTATTTGAATATTTTAAATATAATATATAAATAATTTTATTATGGTTAAATTTTTTACTATTATTTTATTTTACATGTAAATTTTTGTGTGAAATTATTTAATTTTTAAAAAATTAATTAGTTTTATTTATTCTCAGTAATTAATATTAAAGGAAAAAAGAAATTTTGTATTAGTAATAATTTTTAATATTGGTAAAATTTGTGCCAGCTACCGCGGTTATACAAATAATATAAGTAAAAATTTTTAATATTAGTTAAATTGTTTATTTATAATATAAAAATTAATTTATTAGGTGAAATTATTAAATTATTATTATTATTATTTGAAAAATAAATTTAAGCTGTAAACTTTTTGTAATAAACTAGGATTAGATACCCTATTATTAAAAATAAATAATAAAATATTAAAGTAGTATTAGTTATATTCTTGAAATTTAAAAAATTTGGCGGTAATTTAGTCTATTCAGAGGAATCTGTCCTGTAATTGATAATCCACATTGAACCTTACTTAAATTAATTTAATTTGTATATCGTCGTCATCAGAATATATTATAAGATAAAATTTTCATAATTTAAAATTAATAAAAAATGTCAGATCAAGGTGCAGTTTATATTTAAGTAGAGATGGATTACAATAAATTTATTTATATGGATAAAATTTTGAAATTAAATTTTTGAAAGTGGATTTGATAGTATTATAAAAAAGATTATTTATAAGATTTTAGCTCTAAATTATGTACATATCGCCCATCGTTCTTATTATTAAAATAAGATAAGTTGTAACATAGTAGATGTACTGGAAAGTGTATCTAGAAAGTCAATTTAAAGCTTAATTAGTAAAGTATTTCATTTACATTGAAAAGAAATTTGTGCAATTCAATTTAAATTGAATAAATTTTATTTATTAATTTTATTTATTTTTTATATTATTTAATAAAAATAATTTTATAATTTAAAGTTTTAGTATTATTTAAATAAATAATAATTTTTATTATAGTTTATTAGTATTGTAAAAGAAGATTGAAATAAATTGAAAAATTTTTATTTTAAAAGAAAATTTAATTTATTGTACCTTGTGTATCAGGGTTTATTAATTAATTAATTATTATATTAATTTTTCTCGAATTTTAAAGATTTAAATTTATAAAAAAGTTAATGTGGAATAATTATTTTTAATATAAATTTAGAAATGAAATGTTAATCGTTTTAAAATATATCTAGTTTTTTAAGAAATAAATTTAATTTAGATTTATTAATTAAATATTTAATTAGTTAATTATTTAATTTAATAAAATTAATATTTTAAGGGATTAGCTTTAAAATAAAATTTTAAATTTTAATTAAGTAAATAAATAAATATAGGCTTAAAAATAGTCATTATTAGTAAGTATGTTATAATTTATTTTATAATTATATTATTTATTTTAAAATTAAGTTATTTATTAAAATATAAATTTTAATAAAGAAAGTTTATTAATTATGATAAAATTAGTATATAAATTTATATAAATTATTTATAAATGAGAGGTTTATATAAGGAATTCGGCAATAAATATATATTTACCTGTTTATCAAAAACATGTCTTTTTGAAATTAATTTAAAGTCTAACCTGCCCACTGAATATTATTAAAGGGCCGCAGTATTTTGACTGTGCGAAGGTAGCATAATCAATAGTCTTTTAATTGGAGGCTTGTATGAATGGTTGGATAAGATATATACTGTCTTATATAAATTTTTTTAGAATTTTATTTTTTAATTAAAAAGTTAAGATAAAATTAAAAGACGAGAAGACCCTATAGATCTTTATTTTTATATTTTATAATTTTTTAAGGATTATTTTAATTATAATTTTATTAAAAATTTTACTGGGGTGGTATAAAAATTTAATTAACTTTTAATTGTATTATACATTAATATATGAATAATTGATCCAATAATATTGATTAAAAATTTAAGTTACCTTAGGGATAACAGCGTAATTTTTTTTTAGAGTTCATATCGATAAAAAAGATTGCGACCTCGATGTTGGATTAAGAGTTATTTTTAGGTGTAGAAGTTTAAAGTTTAGGTCTGTTCGACCTTTGAATTCTTACATGATCTGAGTTCAAACCGGTGTAAGCCAGGTTGGTTTCTATCTTTAATTAATAATTATATTATAGTACGAAAGGACCTAATATAAAAAATATAAATTTTATTAAAATGATTGATAATAATATTTAATTACTATTTTGGCAGATTAGTGTAATAAATTTAGAATTTATTTAAATAATATTTTATTATTATAAATAGTATTGTATTTTAATGATTATGTATTGGGGTTAGTAGGTAGTTTATTATTAATTATTTGTGTTTTAGTTAGAGTTGCTTTTTTAACATTATTAGAACGAAAAGTTTTAGGATATATTCAAATTCGAAAAGGTCCTAATAAAGTTGGATTTGTTGGGTTATTACAACCTTTTAGAGATGCAGTTAAGTTATTTACTAAAGAACAAACATATCCTTTATTATCTAATTATTTAGTTTATTATTTTTCTCCAATTTTTTCTTTATTTTTATCTTTATTAATTTGGTTATGTATTCCTTATTTAATTAAATTATATTCTTTTAATTTAGGAGTATTATTTTTTTTTTGTATTACTAGATTAAGAGTTTATACTGTTATAATTGCTGGGTGATCTTCTAATTCTAATTATGCTTTATTAGGGGGTTTACGGGCTGTTGCTCAAACTATTTCTTATGAAGTAAGTTTGGCTTTAATTTTATTAAGATTTATTTTTTTAGTGGGGGGGTTATAATTTTTTAAATTTTTATTTTTTTCAAAAATATATTTGATTTATTGTTTTTTGTTATCCTTTAAGATTAGTTTGATTTGCTTCTTGTTTAGCTGAAACTAATCGAACTCCATTTGATTTTGCAGAAGGAGAATCAGAATTAGTCTCTGGGTTTAATGTTGAATATAGAAGAGGTAGATTTGCTTTAATTTTTTTAGCAGAATATGCAAGAATTTTATTTATAAGTATATTATTTGTAGTAATTTTTTTAGGTAGAGATATTTATAGATTTTTTTTTTTTTTAAAATTAGTTTTTATTTCTTATATATTTATTTGGGTTCGAGGGACTTTACCTCGATTTCGTTATGATAAATTAATATATTTAGCATGAAAAAGATTTTTACCTTTATCTTTAAATTATTTATTTTTTTTTATTGGAGTAAAAATTTTTTTTTTTTCTTTATAATGAATGATTTTTAGTATAAAATTAATAGAAGAGTTTACTTCTTTCTTATGTTTTCAAAACATATGCTGTAAAAGCTTATTAATTAATTTAAAAGGTTATCTCAGTATTTTGATAAAAGGGGATTAATAATAAAATATAAAAAATATAAAATTGTTAAAATTTGTCCTGTTATAATATAAGGGATTTCTACGGGTCGTGCTCCAATTCAAGTTAATAGGCATGTAATAGATGTTATTCTTCAAAATAAAATTTGGTTAAGAGGATAAAATTGAAGTCCTTGAAATTTACTTATATGAGTAAAAGGTAAAATTATTAAAATGGCAATTGATATAACTAAAGCAATTACTCCTCCTAATTTATTAGGAATTGATCGTAAAATTGCATAAGCAAATAAAAAATATCATTCAGGTTGAATATGAACAGGAGTTACTAATGGATTAGCTGGAATAAAATTTTCTGGGTCTATTAATAAATAATTAAATTTTCAAATAAAAGTGATTAAAATTCAAATAAAGATAATAAATCCTGCTATATCTTTATAAATAAAATATGGGTGAAATGGAATTTTATCAATATTTCTATTTAATCCTAATGGATTATTTGATCCTGTTTGATGTAAAAATAAAAGGTGAATTATTGTTAAAGCTAAAATAATAAAAGGTAAAATAAAATGAAAAGTAAAGAATCGAGTTAAAGTTGCGTTATCAATTGCGAATCCTCCTCAAATTCATTGAACTAAATCATTTCCTAAATAAGGAATAGCCGATAAAAGATTTGTAATAACAGTTGCTCCTCAAAAAGATATTTGTCCTCAAGGTAAAACATATCCTAAAAATCCAGTGCTATTGTTATAAATAATATAATTACTCCTACTATTCATGTAGGAATATAAAGAAATGAATTATAATAAATACCTCGTCCTACATGGGTAAATAAACATGCAAAAAAAAATGAAGCTCCGTTTGCGTGACAAATTCGGAGTAGTCATCCATTATTAACATCTCGATAAATATGATTTACACTATTAAAAGCAGTTTCAATATCTGCTGTATAATGTATAGCTAAAAAAAGACCTGTTAAAATTTGAATTATTAAACAAAGTCCTAAAAGAGATCCGAAATTTCATCAAATTGAAATATTAGAGGGGGCAGGTAAATCAATTAGTGCATTATTTATAATTTTAAATAAAGGGTGGGTATTTCGAATTGGTTTATTCATTAATTTCATAAATAATTTTGTTAATTAAGATAATGGGCGTAAAGGTCCATAATTTTTTATAGAGATTTTTACTGTAACTAATAATGTTAAAAACAAATAATTAATTAAAAGTAAAGTAATTAAATTTGTAGGAAAATTATATATTTTATTTAAAGATAAAATATTTTCTATATATAAAGATTTAAAATTTGATAATAAATTTATTTCGTAATTATTAATAAATGTTTCAATTATTATTTTATCTATAAAAAAAAAAATTATTAAAAAGATAATTAGTATAAAATATAGAATAATTGATAATTTTATTGAAAAAGAGAATATTTCATTTGATGAAAGAGAGGTTACATAAATAAATAGAACTAATATTCCCCCTATAAAAATTAAAAATAAAATATAAGCATATCAAAATGTTTGGATATAAATTCCTGAAATTATACAAATTAAAAATGTTTGAATTAAAAGAATTAATCCTATAGCTAAAGGGTGATTAATTTGTGTGAAAATTAATCTAATTATAAGAGATGAGAAAATAAAAGTTATAAAAATATCAAGAAATAGTTTATAAAAAATATTAATTTTGGGAATTAATGAAAAAGAATTTTCTTTTTTCTTGATGTTTTAAAAAAAAATTTTTTATTTTTAGTTTACAAGACTAAGGTTTTGATTAAACTATTAAAACTAAATTAATGGTAAATTTATTTTTATTATTTATTATAGTAATATTTATAATTGGATGTTTAGTATTTATTTCTAGACGAAAGCATTTATTATGTATGTTATTGTCATTAGAATTTATGGTTTTAATATTATTTATAATATTATTTTTTTTTTTAAATTATATAGAAAATGAAAAGTATTTTAGAATATTTTTTTTAACTTTTTGTGTTTGTGAGGGAGTATTAGGGTTATCTATTTTAGTTTCTATAGTTCGAACTCATGGTAATGATTATTTTCAAAGATTTTCAATTTTACAATGTTAAAATTTATTTTTTTTATTATTTGTTTATTATTATTATATAAAAAAAATTATTGAATGGTTCAATGTTTACTATTTTTAGGGAGATTTATATTTATATTAAAAATTGTAATAATAAATTATTTTTGTGATATTTCTTATTATTTTGGATTAGATTTAATTTCTTATGGTTTAATTATGTTGAGATTTTGGATTTGTGCTTTAATATTAATAGCTAGAGAAATAATTTATCGTGTTTTTAATTATAGAAAATTATTTATTTTTATAATTTTATTGTTATTATTGATATTAGTATTTACTTTTAGTTCATTAAGAATATTTATATTTTATTTATTTTTTGAGAGAAGATTAATTCCTACATTATTTTTGATTTTAGGATGAGGTTATCAGCCAGAGCGTTTACAAGCAGGAATTTATTTATTATTTTATACTTTATTAGCTTCTTTACCTTTATTAATTGGAATTTTTTTTATTAAAAATGATTTAAATATTATAAATTTGATTATATTAAATTATTTAAAATATTATAATTTAAAATTTTTATATTTATGTATAATTTTTGCTTTTTTGGTAAAAATACCAATATTTTTAGTTCATTTATGATTACCAAAAGCTCATGTTGAAGCTCCTATTTCTGGTTCTATAATTTTAGCTGGTGTTTTATTAAAATTAGGAGGTTATGGATTATTACGTGTTTTTTCATTTTTACAAATTTTAGGTATAAAATTTAATTATTGATGAATTAGAATTAGTTTAATAGGAGGTGTGTTAGTAAGATTAATTTGTTTACGACAAATGGATTTAAAGGCATTAATTGCTTATTCTTCTGTAGCTCATATAGGGATTGTTTTAAGAGGTTTAATAACTATAACTTATTGAGGATTAAGAGGATCATATACTTTAATAATTGCTCATGGTTTATGTTCTTCTGGATTATTTTGTTTAGCAAATATTTCTTATGAACGAATAAATAGACGAAGTTTATTAATTAACAAGGGGATATTAAATTTTATACCTAGAATAGCTTTATGATGATTTTTATTATGTGCTGGGAATATAGCGGCTCCTCCAACATTAAATTTATTAGGGGAAATTAGTTTAATAAATAGAATTGTAAGATGATCTTGATTAACTATAATTGGTTTAAGATTATTATCTTTTTTTAGAGCGGCTTATACCCTTTATTTATTTTCATATAGTCAACATGGTAAAATTTATTCTGGGGTTAATTTTTTTTCTTTTGGGACAAGTCGAGAGTATTTATTATTAATATTACATTGATTACCTTTAAATTTTTTAATTTTAAAAAGTGATATTTGTATATTATGAATTTAATTTAAATAGTTTAAAAAAAATATTGATTTGTGGTGTCAATGATATGAATTTTCATTTTAAATCGTGAATTCTTTAATTAATTATTGTAAGGTTAGATTTTATTTTTTAATTTTTATTAGATTTAATTTTTTTATATTTAGTTTAAATTTTTTATTGAATGATTTAATTTATTTTATTGAATGAGAAATTATTTCTTTATATTCAACTTCAATTGTTATGACTTTTTTATTGGATTGAATAAGATTGATATTTATATCTTTTGTATTATTAATTTCTTCTTTAGTAATTTTATATAGAGATGATTATATATCTAGAGATTTTAATAAAAATCGATTTATTTTATTAGTTTTAATATTTGTTATATCAATGATAATACTAATTATTAGTCCTAATTTAATTAGAATTTTATTAGGATGAGATGGATTAGGATTAGTTTCTTATTGTTTAGTAATTTATTTTCAAAATGTAAAATCTTATAATGCTGGAATGTTAACAGCTTTATCAAATCGAATTGGTGATGTAGCTTTATTATTAGCTATTGCTTGGATATTAAATTATGGAAGTTGGAATTATATTTTTTATTTAGAAATTAATAAGGAAAATTTTGAAATATTAATAATTGGAAGATTGGTGATATTAGCAGCTATAACTAAAAGAGCTCAAATTCCTTTTTCTTCTTGATTACCTGCTGCTATAGCAGCCCCTACCCCTGTTTCTGCTTTAGTTCATTCTTCAACTTTAGTAACTGCAGGGGTTTATTTATTGATTCGTTTTAATATTTTATTAGTAGATTCATTATTTGGTCAAATTTTATTATTAATTTCAGGATTAACAATATTTATAGCTGGATTAGGGGCTAATTTTGAGTATGATTTAAAAAAAATTATTGCTTTATCTACTTTAAGACAATTAGGATTAATAATAAGAATTTTATCTATTGGAGAATTTAAATTAGCATTTTTTCATCTTTTAACTCATGCTTTATTTAAGGCATTATTATTTATATGTGCAGGAGTAATTATTCATAATATAAAAAATATACAAGATATTCGTTATATAGGAGGGTTGTTTATAAGAATACCTTTAGTTTGTAGATGTTTTAATATTGCTAATTTAGCTTTGTGTGGAATGCCTTTTTTAGCTGGATTTTATTCAAAGGATTTAATCTTAGAAGTTGTTATACTTTCTTATATAAATTTTTTTTCTTTTTTTCTTTTTTTTTTTTCAACTGGGTTAACGGTTTGTTATTCTTTTCGATTAGTTTATTATTCTATAACAGGGGATTTTAAAAATATAGTTTTAAATATATTAAATGATAAGAGATGAATTATAAATTTTAGAATTTTTTTTTTAATAATTATAGCTATTATTGGGGGAAGTTTTCTTAGATGATTAATATTTTTTAATCCAGAGATAGTTAATTTACCTAAAATGATAAAATTTTTAACATTAATGGTTTGTGTTTTAGGGGGTTTGATAGGTTATTTATTAAATTATGAAAATTTATTTAGTAATAATAAATCTTTTATATTTTATAAATTTAGAAGATTTGTTGGGATAATATGATTTATGCCTTATATTTCGACTTTAATTATTATTAAATTGCCATTAAAAATAGGATTATTTTCATATAAAAGATTTGATCAAGGTTGAAGAGAATATTTTGGTGGACATATATTATATTATCAAATAAAAAAGTATTCTTTATATATTCAAGAGTTTCAAAATAATAATTTGAAAATTTATTTAATAAGATATTTTATTTGAATTGTAATTTTATTATTAATAATATTTTTAAATTAATTTAAATAGCTTATATTTAGAGCGTAACATTGAAGTTGTTGAGGAAATTATTTTAATTTTTAAATATTGGAAATATTTATAAATAAAGTTTATTAATTTTACATTGAAAATGTAATGTTTTTTTTAAACTATATAAATAAATATTAATAGAAATATGGTGATCAAGAAAAAGCTGCTAACTTTTATCTTTAATGGTTTAATTCCATTTATATTTCTTAATTGGAATTTTAAAATTCATTAATATTATTAACAGTAATATACCTCTTTTTGGTTTCAATTAATTTAAGATAAATTGATTGAATCAATATTTTTTAAGTGCAAGTTAAATGTTATAATTAACTATTATCCTATTTATTTATTTTTAAAAAATATGGGTGTAATTCACCTAAGATTAGGCCGAAACTAATTGCAATATATCGCTTCATATTTGGTTGAGATTTAATTATTTCATTCTAATGCTCCTTGGTTTCATTCGTGATATAATCCAATTAATAGAATAAAAATAAAGAAAAGGCTAGTAATTGTTCAATTTATTAAATTTGATGATTTAAAAATTAAGATTATTGGGAGAAGAAGAGCAATTTCTACATCAAAAATTAAGAAAATAATTGCAATTAAGAAAAATCGAAGAGAGAAGGGTAAACGAGAATAATTTATAGGGTCAAATCCACATTCAAAAGGGGAAGATTTTTCACGATCAGTAATGGTTTTTTTAGATAAAAAGGTTGCTATTATTATTATAATAATAGAAATAGTTAAAATAATTAGACTTATAATAGTAAGTGTTAAAATTATTTATACTAAAATTATTTAGTCCTAATGATTGGAAGTCATTTATACATACATATACTTTATAAATTAACCTCCTCATCAGTAAATTGAAATATATAAAAATAATCAAACTACATCTACAAAGTGTCAATATCATGCTGCTGCTTCAAATCCAAAATGGTGATTTTTTGAAAAATGATGATTAATATGACGTAAAAAACAAATTAATAAAAAAGAAGTTCCAATTAAAACATGAAGTCCGTGGAATCCTGTTGATATGAAAAATGTTGAGCCATAAACATTATCTGCAATAGTAAATGGAGCTTCTATATATTCATATCCTTGTAAAATTGAGAAATAAATTCCTAAAAGTACTGTAAAAAATAATCTTTGAATTGTTTGAGTATGATTATTTTCTATTAATCTATGATGAGCTCAAGTTACAGTAATTCCTGATGCTAATAAAATAGCTGTATTTAATAAAGGAATTTGAAAAGGATTAAATGGATGGATTCCAATAGGAGGTCATATTATTCCTAGTTCAATTGTAGGAGATAATCTTCTATGAAAAAATGCTCAAAAAAATGAAATAAAAAAGAAAATTTCGGAGATAATAAAAAGAATTATTCCTCATCGAAGGCCTAAAGTTACATTGAAAGTATGAAGTCCTTGGAAAGTACTTTCTCGAGAAATATCTCGTCATCATTGATATATAATTAATAGGGTAATAATATTTCCTAAAATAAATAAATTATTATTATATTGATGGAATCATTGAACTAATCCTGTAGTTATTGTTATTGCTCTAATTGCTCCTAATAAAGGTCATGGACTATAGTCTACTAAATGAAAGGGATGATTTATTTTTGTTGACATTAATTTACTTCTCTAGAATATAAAGTACTTAAAACTGAAAATACATAAGATTGAATAATAGCGACTGCTGATTCAAGTAATAATAAAGCAATTTGAACAATTAAAATAATTCTTACAATAATGTAAGATGTAGATATAGGCCCAGTATTTCCTAAAAGGGTTAAAAGTAAATGACCAGCAATTATATTTGCGGTTAATCGAATAGCTAAAGTTCCTGGACGAATTACATTTCTAATTGTTTCAATACATACTATAAAAGGTATTAGGATTGCGGGAGTTCCTTGAGGAACTAAATGAGCAAATATATGTTGTGTGTGATTTGTTCATCCATAAATTATAATTCTTAATCATAAAGGAAAAGCTAAGGTTAAAGTTAATGTTAAATGACTAGTTCTTGTAAAAATATAAGGAAAAAGTCCTAAAAAATTATTAAATATAATTAAAGAAAATAAAGAAATAAATATTAAAGTTCTTTTTATTATTAGTTGGACCTAAAAGAGTTTTAAATTCTTTATGTAAAGTTAATAAAATATTATTTCAAATAATTTGGAATCGATTAGGGATTAATCAGTAAGAAGATGGAATAATTAATAAACCTAAAAAAGTTCTTATTCAATTTAAGGATATATTAAAAATTGTTGTTGAAGGATCAAATACTGAAAATAGATTAGTTATCATTTTCAATTTAATTTAGATTGTTTAATATTTAATAGTTGGGGGGTTGAATTTAAAGAATAAAAAAAGCAATAATAATTTTTAATATTAAAAATTATTAAAGTAAATGAAAAAATAAAGAATAAAGTTAATCATCTTAATGGAGATATTTGAGGAATTAAAAAATATTAAATTATTAATATTTTTAGTTTGACAAACTAAGGTTTTGATTAAACTAATTTTTTTTTGAGAGAAATATTAATATCATTAGAAGTAATTGCTAATTTACTATAATATGATTTAAGAGATCATTACTTGCTTTCAGTCATCTAATGAATTGATTTGAGATGAAATTCATTTAATAAAGAAATTTATTGGGATTCTTTCAATAACAATTGGTATAAAGCTATGGTTTGCTCCACAAATTTCTGAACATTGTCCAAAAAATAATCCAGGTTGATTAATTAAGAAATTAGTTTGATTTAATCGTCCTGGAGTTGCGTCAATTTTTACACCTAGGGCTGGAATTGTTCATGAATGAAGAACATCTGTGGCTGTTACTAAAATTCGAATTTGATTATTAAAAGGTAAAATAATTCGATTATCTACATCTAATAGGCGGAATCCATTTATATTAAGTTCATTGGTAGGAGTTATATAAGAGTCAAATTCTAAATTAGTAAAATTTGAATATTCATATCTTCAATATCATTGATGTCCAATAGTTTTTAGAGTAATTAAAGGATTATTAATTTCATCTATTAAATATAAAAGACGAAGAGAGGGAAAGGCAATAAATATAAGAATAATTGCAGGTAAAATTGTTCAAATAATTTCGATTGTTTGACCATGAAGAAGATATCGATTGGTAAATTTATTGAAAAATAATATAATTATAATATAAGCAATTAATGTTGTAATTATAATTAAAAATTAAAATAGTATGATCATGAAAAAAGTTTAATTGTTCTATTAAAGGAGAAATTCTATTTTGTAATCCTAAATTAGATCATGTTGCCATTTTCTAATAAAAGAAAAAATCTTTATATATGAAGCTTAAATTCATTGCACTATTCTGCCATATTAGAAATTTGATGATAAAATAGGAAGTTCTGAATATGTGTGTTCTATAGGAGGTATAGAATGATATCATTCAATTGAAGAAGAAAGTTGTATAGGGAATGAAGGAGTTCGTTTAGTAATTATACTTTCTCAAATAATAAATAGGAAAAATAAGATAGCAATTAATGAGATAGAACTACCTAAAGAAGAAATAATATTTCATGTTAAATAACTATCTGGAAAATCTGAATAACGACGAGGTATACCTGCTAATCCTAAAAAATGTTGAGGAAAAAATGTTAAATTTACTCCAATAAATATAATTATAAATTGAATTTTTAATCATAAGGGGTTTATAATTAATCCTGTTAATAAAGGATATCAATGAATAAATCCTGCTATAATTGCAAATACTGCTCCTATAGAGAGAACATAATGAAAATGAGCTACTACATAATAAGTATCATGAAGAATAATATCAATTGAAGAATTTGCTAAAATTACACCTGTTAATCCTCCTACAGTAAATAAAAAAACAAATCCTAATGATCATAATAATGTAGGATTATAATTTAATTGAGTACCATGAAGAGTAGCTAATCAACTAAAAATTTTAATTCCTGTAGGAACTGCAATAATTATAGTAGCTGAAGTAAAGTAAGCTCGAGTATCAACATCTATACCAACTGTAAATATATGATGAGGCTCATACAATAAATCCTAAAAGTCCAATAGCTAATATAGCATAAATTATTCCTAAAGTCCCAAATGTTCCTTTTTACCTCTTTCTTGAGTAATAATATGAGAAATTATTCCAAATCCTGGAAGAATTAAAATATATACCTCTGGATGTCCAAAAAATCAAAATAAATGTTGATAAAGAATTGGATCACCTCCTCCAATTGGGTCGAAAAATGAAGTATTTAAATTACGATCTGTAAGAAGTATAGTAATAGCTCCTGCTAATACGGGTAAAGATAAAAGAAGAAGAATTGCTGTAATAATTACTGATCATACAAATAAAGGTATTCGATCTAAAGAAATTCCTTCAGGTCGTATGTTAATAATAGTGGTAATAAAATTAATAGCTCCTAAAATTGAAGAAATTCCTGCTAAATGAAGAGAAAAAATTGTTAAATCAACTGATGATCCATTATGAGCAATATTAGATGAAAGAGGGGGATAAACTGTTCAACCAGTTCCTGACCCATTTTCCAACTATTCTGCTTGAGAGTAATAATGTAATAGATGGAGGAAGAAGTCAAAATCTTATATTATTTATTCGTGGAAATGCTATATCAGGAGCTCCTAGTATTAAAGGTACTAATCAATTACCAAATCCTCCGATTATAAATAGGTATTACTATGAAAAAAATTATTACAAATGCATGGGCGGTTACAATTACATTATAAATTTGATCATTACCAATAAATATTCCTGGTTGTCTTAGTTCTAAACGAATTAAAATTCTTATTGATGTTCCAATTATCCCTGCTCATGCTCCAAAAATAAAATATAAAGTTCCAATATCTTATGATTTGTAGAAAATAGCCATTGTCGCGATTGAATGGCTGAAATTTAGGCAATAAATTGTAAATTTATTTATAAGAATATTTTCTTTTTAATCAAACTTTATAGTCAATAATGATATTAGATTGCAATTCTGAAGGAATAAGGAATAATTATTAAAGTTTAAGAATTAAAAGATTTTACAAGTATTTTTAGCTTTGAAAACTAATAGTTTTATTAACTTAAACTCTTATAAGATTAAATAAAATGAGAAAATTATTATTAATCCTATAATAGAGGTAAAATTTATAAATAAAATTAGAAGAGAATTGTTATTAAAATTTTTTATAATTCATGAATTTTTATAGAAATTTAATATATAAATTCTATATGATATTCGTAAATAATAAAATAATGTAATTAAAGTCATACAAACTGCTATAAATATTAAAAATAATGATTTATTTTTGTTAAATTTTCAATAATTATTCATTTAGGGAAGAATCCTAAAAATGGAGGGAGTCCTCCTAAAGATAATAAATTAATGAAAATTATAAATTTAATAATTGGGTTTATTAATGAAAAGTTATAAATTTGATTAAAATAATATAATTTAAAATTATTGAAAATTAAAATAATAGAAGATGATAGGAAAGAATATAAAAAGAAGTATATTAGTCATAAATATTCATTATATATTATTGCTATTAATATTCATCTTAAATGATTAATTGAAGAAAATGCTATTAATTTTCGTAAGGAGGTTTGATTTAATCCTCCTAATGCTCCAATAATTATAGAAAAAAAAATAAAAATGAATAATAAATTATAATTTGAATTATAAGAAATTATTATTAAGGGAGCAATTTTTTGTCATGTTATTAAAATTAAATTATTAATTCAATTTAATCCTTCTATTACTTCAGGGAATCAAAAGTGGAAGGGGGCAATTCCTCTTTTTAATGCTAAAGTTGAATAAATTATTAAATGAATAACGTTATTTTTAATAATTAAGTTAAAATTGAATAATAATAATAATAAAATTGAAAATAATAAAATAGAAGAAGCATAAGCTTGAATCAAAAAATATTTTAGACTTCTTTCGGATATTAATATATTTTTTTTTATTTTCATTTATTAGGGGAATAAATGAAAGTAAATTAATTTCTAATCCTATTCAAACTCCTAATCAAGAGTTTGAAGAAATTGTTAATAAAGTTCCAAAAATTAATGTTATTATAAAAATATTATTTGAAAATTTTTTAATTAAAAAGAAAAGGATTATAACCTTTATAAATGGGGTATGAGCCCAGTAGCTTAATTTAGCTTATCTTTTTAAATATAATTGAATTATAAAAATATATTTTAGTGTATGATGCACAAAAATTTTTGAAATTTTTAGAAATAGTTTAATTCTATTAAATATAATGAATAAAAATATTAAATTTTTATAATTTACCC
>NW_026599693.1:0-2500 GCF_029784135.1 Toxorhynchites rutilus septentrionalis | reverse complement strand
CGTCGTGTTCCGTAAGAGAGAAGTCCCACCGTGGTAGCTTAGTGCTGTCCGCGCTGGCGGCTTCTCTCTTTTTTCATTAAATCGCTTTGCGCCTGGTAGTATGCAATCGTACGTGTGTGTGAAATCATTCCATGTCCTGGAATGACAAGTCTCAAGTGCACAACACCCGCACACCAGCACCCGCAGTACGCAATGTGTAAAACACTGCCCCGCCGACAATAACACTAAGTCCCAGAAAGCGTCCAAGTCCCCCCAGCATACAGCACACAACAGCGCTGCGCGAGCCAACCCCCGCAGTACGCAATGTGTAAAACACTGCCCCGCCGACAATAACACTAAGTCCCAGAAAGCGTCCACGTCCCGGAATGCAAAGTGTCAAGTGTTGGAAAAGTCCCCGCACAGCGCACACAACACAACAGCGCAACAGTTTGTTTAATTTGTCACTGCGCGAGCCAACGCCCGCAGTACGCAGTATGTGCATCGGTCCGGCACTGGTATTAAGTCCAATTCGATAACACAATAACACCAAGGCAACATCGAGGGTAAGAATGCGCGTGTCAAGTGTGATGAAAAGTCTCCCCCACACAGCGCACACAACACAACAGCGCAACGGTTTGTTGAATTTCTCACTGCGCAAGCCAGCACTCGCAGTACGCAGTGTGTATAACACTGCCCCGTCGGCAATAACACCAAGTCCCAGAACGCGTCCACGTCCCGGAATGCAAAGTGTCAAGTGTTGGAAAAGTCCCCCACACAGCGCACACAACACAACAGCGCAACGGTTTGTTGAATTTCTCACTGCGCAAGCCAGCACTCGCAGTACGCAGTGTGTATAACACTGCCCCGTCGGCAATAACACCAAGTCCCAGAACGCGTCCACGTCCCGGAATGCAAAGTGTCAAGTGTTGGAAAAGTCCCCCACACAGCGCACACAACACAACAGCGCAACGGTTTGTTGAATTTCTCACTGCGCAAGCCAGCACTCGCAGTACGCAGTGTGTATAACACTGCCCGTCGGCAATAACACCAAGTCCCAGAACGCGTCCACGTCCCGGAATGCAAAGTGTCAAGTGTTGGAAAAGTCCCCCACACAGCGCACACAACACAACAGCGCAACAGTCCGGCACTGATATTAAGTCCAATTCGATAACACAATAACACCAAGGCAACATCGAGGGTAAGAATGCGCGTGTCAAGTGTGATGAAAAGTCTCCCCCACACAGCGCACACAACACAACAGCGCAACAGTTTGTTTAATTTGTCACTGCGCGAGCCAGCACTCGCAGTACGCAGTGTGTGCATCGGCCCGGCACTGGTATTAAGTCCAATTCGATAATACAATAACACCAAGCCAACATCAAGCACAGCACAGCACAACAGTTTGTTTTATTTCTCACCCGCAGTACGCAGTGTGTATAACATCGACAACGGCGCGTACATGACTATTGAAAAAAAAAAACAACACATTCACACATTGGTCACACATCATCATCTTTACCTACGGGAAAACTGAAACTGTTGGAAAAAAGTTCAACTATTGAAAAAATGTCAACTATTGAAACAAGTAACCAA
The DNA here is from genome assembly GCF_029784135.1 of Toxorhynchites rutilus septentrionalis. NCBI lineage: Eukaryota > Metazoa > Arthropoda > Insecta > Diptera > Culicidae > Toxorhynchites > Toxorhynchites rutilus. The sequence goes on along the minus strand of NW_026599693.1, from coordinate 928 downwards.
CTATTGAAACAACCAACACCTTAGGCACGGCCCAAGTACAAGTACGAGTTCAATAGTAGGGTTACCCCCATCGGAATATGACCGACACCCGGCACTGGTACCGATTGCGGTGCGTGAACATTTCCCGACCCAGCATGGTGTCTCGGCTAGTGGTACAAGTCTATCCAAGGCACCCCTATAACGATGCCCCCAGTGCGGTATATACCCATGCCGAGGCAACGTTGGTATGACCATGTTTTACACTATTGTGGGGAAAGTTGGTGAGTGAAAAGTTTGAGGCATAACTTGCGAAGCTTGTATGGATGTTCGGTAGTACGATGCCGTACGGGTGGGGTCAAGTTACTACTGTCGGTAGGGTCGAACGTCTATCGAATCCAGTGAGTCGGATGGCCATCCATCGGAAGGGGGTAACCCCGACGGGTGAGCGTCATACGATTCCGGTGAGCTTCGCATGTCGAACCACCCCCCTGGTGGTGGTAAGATGTGCGTACTCCAGTGTGTGGTGTCGGGTCGTGCGTTGTGAGCGTCGAAGGGGCATAAGGCGATTGTCGCTCTCTCGTGTGCCATGCGAACCCTGTGCAGTACGGTGTGTCGAACATTGAAATACCTCCCATGTAAGACGCATCGCACCAGTGCAGGTAGTAGCACCACACGGGTAGTGACCGCTCTCTTGCTCCGAGTTTTTTTTCTCCCTGTTATGCCTCCTCCGCGCTAGGCGCTAGGCTGTGGTAGGTACGCGGTAGGGGAAAAAAAGCATACGCTCGCTCGCTCGCTCGCTCGGGTCTCGGGTGGGTCGTGTTTACATCAAAGTGGTACCGCTACCTCGTTATGAGCGAGTGTGGACATGTGTACAATACCCCCTCTCATGCGCTTCCAACGCGCGTGCTAGTAATTGTGTATGGGAATCTTTTGGCTAGTGTATGGCTCT
>NW_026599692.1:0-28459 GCF_029784135.1 Toxorhynchites rutilus septentrionalis | reverse complement strand
TAATATAAATTTAGAAATGAAATGTTAATCGTTTTAAAATATATCTAGTTTTTTAAGAAATAAATTTAATTTAGATTTATTAATTAAATATTTAATTAGTTAATTATTTAATTTAATAAAATTAATATTTTAAGGGATTAGCTTTAAAATAAAATTTTAAATTTTAATTAAGTAAATAAATAAATATAGGCTTAAAAATAGTCATTATTAGTAAGTATGTTATAATTTATTTTATAATTATATTATTATTTATTTAAAATTAAGTTATTTATTAAAATATAAATTTTAATAAAGAAAGTTTATTAATTATGATAAAATTAGTATATAAATTTATATAAATTATTTATAAATGAGAGGTTTATATAAGGAATTCGGCAATAAATATATATTTACCTGTTTATCAAAAACATGTCTTTTTGAAATTAATTTAAAGTCTAACCTGCCCACTGAATATTATTAAAGGGCCGCAGTATTTTGACTGTGCGAAGGTAGCATAATCAATAGTCTTTTAATTGGAGGCTTGTATGAATGGTTGGATAAGATATATACTGTCTTATATAAATTTTTTTAGAATTTTATTTTTTAATTAAAAAGTTAAGATAAAATTAAAAGACGAGAAGACCCTATAGATCTTTATTTTTATATTTTATAATTTTTTAAGGATTATTTTAATTATAATTTTATTAAAAATTTTACTGGGGTGGTATAAAAATTTAATTAACTTTTAATTGTATTATACATTAATATATGAATAATTGATCCAATAATATTGATTAAAAATTTAAGTTACCTTAGGGATAACAGCGTAATTTTTTTTTAGAGTTCATATCGATAAAAAAGATTGCGACCTCGATGTTGGATTAAGAGTTATTTTTAGGTGTAGAAGTTTAAAGTTTAGGTCTGTTCGACCTTTGAATTCTTACATGATCTGAGTTCAAACCGGTGTAAGCCAGGTTGGTTTCTATCTTTAATTAATAATTATATTATAGTACGAAAGGACCTAATATAAAAAATATAAATTTTATTAAAATGATTGATAATAATATTTAATTACTATTTTGGCAGATTAGTGTAATAAATTTAGAATTTATTTAAATAATATTTTATTATTATAAATAGTATTGTATTTTAATGATTATGTATTGGGGTTAGTAGGTAGTTTATTATTAATTATTTGTGTTTTAGTTAGAGTTGCTTTTTTAACATTATTAGAACGAAAAGTTTTAGGATATATTCAAATTCGAAAAGGTCCTAATAAAGTTGGATTTGTTGGGTTATTACAACCTTTTAGAGATGCAGTTAAGTTATTTACTAAAGAACAAACATATCCTTTATTATCTAATTATTTAGTTTATTATTTTTCTCCAATTTTTTCTTTATTTTTATCTTTATTAATTTGGTTATGTATTCCTTATTTAATTAAATTATATTCTTTTAATTTAGGAGTATTATTTTTTTTTTGTATTACTAGATTAAGAGTTTATACTGTTATAATTGCTGGGTGATCTTCTAATTCTAATTATGCTTTATTAGGGGGTTTACGGGCTGTTGCTCAAACTATTTCTTATGAAGTAAGTTTGGCTTTAATTTTATTAAGATTTATTTTTTTAGTGGGGGGTTATAATTTTTTAAATTTTTATTTTTTTCAAAAATATATTTGATTTATTGTTTTTTGTTATCCTTTAAGATTAGTTTGATTTGCTTCTTGTTTAGCTGAAACTAATCGAACTCCATTTGATTTTGCAGAAGGAGAATCAGAATTAGTCTCTGGGTTTAATGTTGAATATAGAAGAGGTAGATTTGCTTTAATTTTTTTAGCAGAATATGCAAGAATTTTATTTATAAGTATATTATTTGTAGTAATTTTTTTAGGTAGAGATATTTATAGATTTTTTTTTTTTTTAAAATTAGTTTTTATTTCTTATATATTTATTTGGGTTCGAGGGACTTTACCTCGATTTCGTTATGATAAATTAATATATTTAGCATGAAAAAGATTTTTACCTTTATCTTTAAATTATTTATTTTTTTTTATTGGAGTAAAAATTTTTTTTTTTTCTTTATAATGAATGATTTTTAGTATAAAATTAATAGAAGAGTTTACTTCTTTCTTATGTTTTCAAAACATATGCTGTAAAAGCTTATTAATTAATTTAAAAGGTTATCTCAGTATTTTGATAAAAGGGGATTAATAATAAAATATAAAAAATATAAAATTGTTAAAATTTGTCCTGTTATAATATAAGGGATTTCTACGGGTCGTGCTCCAATTCAAGTTAATAGGCATGTAATAGATGTTATTCTTCAAAATAAAATTTGGTTAAGAGGATAAAATTGAAGTCCTTGAAATTTACTTATATGAGTAAAAGGTAAAATTATTAAAATGGCAATTGATATAACTAAAGCAATTACTCCTCCTAATTTATTAGGAATTGATCGTAAAATTGCATAAGCAAATAAAAAATATCATTCAGGTTGAATATGAACAGGAGTTACTAATGGATTAGCTGGAATAAAATTTTCTGGGTCTATTAATAAATAATTAAATTTTCAAATAAAAGTGATTAAAATTCAAATAAAGATAATAAATCCTGCTATATCTTTATAAATAAAATATGGGTGAAATGGAATTTTATCAATATTTCTATTTAATCCTAATGGATTATTTGATCCTGTTTGATGTAAAAATAAAAGGTGAATTATTGTTAAAGCTAAAATAATAAAAGGTAAAATAAAATGAAAAGTAAAGAATCGAGTTAAAGTTGCGTTATCAATTGCGAATCCTCCTCAAATTCATTGAACTAAATCATTTCCTAAATAAGGAATAGCCGATAAAAGATTTGTAATAACAGTTGCTCCTCAAAAAGATATTTGTCCTCAAGGTAAAACATATCCTAAAAATCCAGTTGCTATTGTTATAAATAATATAATTACTCCTACTATTCATGTAGGAATATAAAGAAATGAATTATAATAAATACCTCGTCCTACATGGGTAAATAAACATGCAAAAAAAAATGAAGCTCCGTTTGCGTGACAAATTCGGAGTAGTCATCCATTATTAACATCTCGATAAATATGATTTACACTATTAAAAGCAGTTTCAATATCTGCTGTATAATGTATAGCTAAAAAAAGACCTGTTAAAATTTGAATTATTAAACAAAGTCCTAAAAGAGATCCGAAATTTCATCAAATTGAAATATTAGAGGGGGCAGGTAAATCAATTAGTGCATTATTTATAATTTTAAATAAAGGGTGGGTATTTCGAATTGGTTTATTCATTAATTTCATAAATAATTTTGTTAATTAAGATAATGGGCGTAAAGGTCCATAATTTTTTATAGAGATTTTTACTGTAACTAATAATGTTAAAAACAAATAATTAATTAAAAGTAAAGTAATTAAATTTGTAGGAAAATTATATATTTTATTTAAAGATAAAATATTTTCTATATATAAAGATTTAAAATTTGATAATAAATTTATTTCGTAATTATTAATAAATGTTTCAATTATTATTTTATCTATAAAAAAAAAAATTATTAAAAAGATAATTAGTATAAAATATAGAATAATTGATAATTTTATTGAAAAAGAGAATATTTCATTTGATGAAAGAGAGGTTACATAAATAAATAGAACTAATATTCCCCCTATAAAAATTAAAAATAAAATATAAGCATATCAAAATGTTTGGATATAAATTCCTGAAATTATACAAATTAAAAATGTTTGAATTAAAAGAATTAATCCTATAGCTAAAGGGTGATTAATTTGTGTGAAAATTAATCTAATTATAAGAGATGAGAAAATAAAAGTTATAAAAATATCAAGAAATAGTTTATAAAAAATATTAATTTTGGGAATTAATGAAAAAGAATTTTCTTTTTTCTTGATGTTTTAAAAAAAAATTTTTTATTTTTAGTTTACAAGACTAAGGTTTTGATTAAACTATTAAAACTAAATTAATGGTAAATTTATTTTTATTATTTATTATAGTAATATTTATAATTGGATGTTTAGTATTTATTTCTAGACGAAAGCATTTATTATGTATGTTATTGTCATTAGAATTTATGGTTTTAATATTATTTATAATATTATTTTTTTTTTTAAATTATATAGAAAATGAAAAGTATTTTAGAATATTTTTTTTAACTTTTTGTGTTTGTGAGGGAGTATTAGGGTTATCTATTTTAGTTTCTATAGTTCGAACTCATGGTAATGATTATTTTCAAAGATTTTCAATTTTACAATGTTAAAATTTATTTTTTTTATTATTTGTTTATTATTATTATATAAAAAAAATTATTGAATGGTTCAATGTTTACTATTTTTAGGGAGATTTATATTTATATTAAAAATTGTAATAATAAATTATTTTTGTGATATTTCTTATTATTTTGGATTAGATTTAATTTCTTATGGTTTAATTATGTTGAGATTTTGGATTTGTGCTTTAATATTAATAGCTAGAGAAATAATTTATCGTGTTTTTAATTATAGAAAATTATTTATTTTTATAATTTTATTGTTATTATTGATATTAGTATTTACTTTTAGTTCATTAAGAATATTTATATTTTATTTATTTTTTGAGAGAAGATTAATTCCTACATTATTTTTGATTTTAGGATGAGGTTATCAGCCAGAGCGTTTACAAGCAGGAATTTATTTATTATTTTATACTTTATTAGCTTCTTTACCTTTATTAATTGGAATTTTTTTTATTAAAAATGATTTAAATATTATAAATTTGATTATATTAAATTATTTAAAATATTATAATTTAAAATTTTTATATTTATGTATAATTTTTGCTTTTTTGGTAAAAATACCAATATTTTTAGTTCATTTATGATTACCAAAAGCTCATGTTGAAGCTCCTATTTCTGGTTCTATAATTTTAGCTGGTGTTTTATTAAAATTAGGAGGTTATGGATTATTACGTGTTTTTTCATTTTTACAAATTTTAGGTATAAAATTTAATTATTGATGAATTAGAATTAGTTTAATAGGAGGTGTGTTAGTAAGATTAATTTGTTTACGACAAATGGATTTAAAGGCATTAATTGCTTATTCTTCTGTAGCTCATATAGGGATTGTTTTAAGAGGTTTAATAACTATAACTTATTGAGGATTAAGAGGATCATATACTTTAATAATTGCTCATGGTTTATGTTCTTCTGGATTATTTTGTTTAGCAAATATTTCTTATGAACGAATAAATAGACGAAGTTTATTAATTAACAAGGGGATATTAAATTTTATACCTAGAATAGCTTTATGATGATTTTTATTATGTGCTGGGAATATAGCGGCTCCTCCAACATTAAATTTATTAGGGGAAATTAGTTTAATAAATAGAATTGTAAGATGATCTTGATTAACTATAATTGGTTTAAGATTATTATCTTTTTTTAGAGCGGCTTATACCCTTTATTTATTTTCATATAGTCAACATGGTAAAATTTATTCTGGGGTTAATTTTTTTTCTTTTGGGACAAGTCGAGAGTATTTATTATTAATATTACATTGATTACCTTTAAATTTTTTAATTTTAAAAAGTGATATTTGTATATTATGAATTTAATTTAAATAGTTTAAAAAAAATATTGATTTGTGGTGTCAATGATATGAATTTTCATTTTAAATCGTGAATTCTTTAATTAATTATTGTAAGGTTAGATTTTATTTTTTAATTTTTATTAGATTTAATTTTTTTATATTTAGTTTAAATTTTTTATTGAATGATTTAATTTATTTTATTGAATGAGAAATTATTTCTTTATATTCAACTTCAATTGTTATGACTTTTTTATTGGATTGAATAAGATTGATATTTATATCTTTTGTATTATTAATTTCTTCTTTAGTAATTTTATATAGAGATGATTATATATCTAGAGATTTTAATAAAAATCGATTTATTTTATTAGTTTTAATATTTGTTATATCAATGATAATACTAATTATTAGTCCTAATTTAATTAGAATTTTATTAGGATGAGATGGATTAGGATTAGTTTCTTATTGTTTAGTAATTTATTTTCAAAATGTAAAATCTTATAATGCTGGAATGTTAACAGCTTTATCAAATCGAATTGGTGATGTAGCTTTATTATTAGCTATTGCTTGGATATTAAATTATGGAAGTTGGAATTATATTTTTTATTTAGAAATTAATAAGGAAAATTTTGAAATATTAATAATTGGAAGATTGGTGATATTAGCAGCTATAACTAAAAGAGCTCAAATTCCTTTTTCTTCTTGATTACCTGCTGCTATAGCAGCCCCTACCCCTGTTTCTGCTTTAGTTCATTCTTCAACTTTAGTAACTGCAGGGGTTTATTTATTGATTCGTTTTAATATTTTATTAGTAGATTCATTATTTGGTCAAATTTTATTATTAATTTCAGGATTAACAATATTTATAGCTGGATTAGGGGCTAATTTTGAGTATGATTTAAAAAAAATTATTGCTTTATCTACTTTAAGACAATTAGGATTAATAATAAGAATTTTATCTATTGGAGAATTTAAATTAGCATTTTTTCATCTTTTAACTCATGCTTTATTTAAGGCATTATTATTTATATGTGCAGGAGTAATTATTCATAATATAAAAAATATACAAGATATTCGTTATATAGGAGGGTTGTTTATAAGAATACCTTTAGTTTGTAGATGTTTTAATATTGCTAATTTAGCTTTGTGTGGAATGCCTTTTTTAGCTGGATTTTATTCAAAGGATTTAATCTTAGAAGTTGTTATACTTTCTTATATAAATTTTTTTTCTTTTTTTCTTTTTTTTTTTTCAACTGGGTTAACGGTTTGTTATTCTTTTCGATTAGTTTATTATTCTATAACAGGGGATTTTAAAAATATAGTTTTAAATATATTAAATGATAAGAGATGAATTATAAATTTTAGAATTTTTTTTTTAATAATTATAGCTATTATTGGGGGAAGTTTTCTTAGATGATTAATATTTTTTAATCCAGAGATAGTTAATTTACCTAAAATGATAAAATTTTTAACATTAATGGTTTGTGTTTTAGGGGGTTTGATAGGTTATTTATTAAATTATGAAAATTTATTTAGTAATAATAAATCTTTTATATTTTATAAATTTAGAAGATTTGTTGGGATAATATGATTTATGCCTTATATTTCGACTTTAATTATTATTAAATTGCCATTAAAAATAGGATTATTTTCATATAAAAGATTTGATCAAGGTTGAAGAGAATATTTTGGTGGACATATATTATATTATCAAATAAAAAAGTATTCTTTATATATTCAAGAGTTTCAAAATAATAATTTGAAAATTTATTTAATAAGATATTTTATTTGAATTGTAATTTTATTATTAATAATATTTTTAAATTAATTTAAATAGCTTATATTTAGAGCGTAACATTGAAGTTGTTGAGGAAATTATTTTAATTTTTAAATATTGGAAATATTTATAAATAAAGTTTATTAATTTTACATTGAAAATGTAATGTTTTTTTTAAACTATATAAATAAATATTAATAGAAATATGGTGATCAAGAAAAAGCTGCTAACTTTTATCTTTAATGGTTTAATTCCATTTATATTTCTTAATTGGAATTTTAAAATTCATTAATATTATTAACAGTAATATACCTCTTTTTGGTTTCAATTAATTTAAGATAAATTGATTGAATCAATATTTTTTAAGTGCAAGTTAAATGTTATAATTAACTATTATCCTATTTATTTATTTTTAAAAAATATGGGTGTAATTCACCTAAGATTAGGCCGAAACTAATTGCAATATATCGCTTCATATTTGGTTGAGATTTAATTATTTCATTCTAATGCTCCTTGGTTTCATTCGTGATATAATCCAATTAATAGAATAAAAATAAAGAAAAGGCTAGTAATTGTTCAATTTATTAAATTTGATGATTTAAAAATTAAGATTATTGGGAGAAGAAGAGCAATTTCTACATCAAAAATTAAGAAAATAATTGCAATTAAGAAAAATCGAAGAGAGAAGGGTAAACGAGAATAATTTATAGGGTCAAATCCACATTCAAAAGGGGAAGATTTTTCACGATCAGTAATGGTTTTTTTAGATAAAAAGGTTGCTATTATTATTATAATAATAGAAATAGTTAAAATAATTAGACTTATAATAGTAAGTGTTAAAATTATTTATACTAAAATTATTTAGTCCTAATGATTGGAAGTCATTTATACATACATATACTTTATAAATTAACCTCCTCATCAGTAAATTGAAATATATAAAAATAATCAAACTACATCTACAAAGTGTCAATATCATGCTGCTGCTTCAAATCCAAAATGGTGATTTTTTGAAAAATGATGATTAATATGACGTAAAAAACAAATTAATAAAAAAGAAGTTCCAATTAAAACATGAAGTCCGTGGAATCCTGTTGATATGAAAAATGTTGAGCCATAAACATTATCTGCAATAGTAAATGGAGCTTCTATATATTCATATCCTTGTAAAATTGAGAAATAAATTCCTAAAAGTACTGTAAAAAATAATCTTTGAATTGTTTGAGTATGATTATTTTCTATTAATCTATGATGAGCTCAAGTTACAGTAATTCCTGATGCTAATAAAATAGCTGTATTTAATAAAGGAATTTGAAAAGGATTAAATGGATGGATTCCAATAGGAGGTCATATTATTCCTAGTTCAATTGTAGGAGATAATCTTCTATGAAAAAATGCTCAAAAAAATGAAATAAAAAAGAAAATTTCGGAGATAATAAAAAGAATTATTCCTCATCGAAGGCCTAAAGTTACATTGAAAGTATGAAGTCCTTGGAAAGTACTTTCTCGAGAAATATCTCGTCATCATTGATATATAATTAATAGGGTAATAATATTTCCTAAAATAAATAAATTATTATTATATTGATGGAATCATTGAACTAATCCTGTAGTTATTGTTATTGCTCTAATTGCTCCTAATAAAGGTCATGGACTATAGTCTACTAAATGAAAGGGATGATTTATTTTTGTTGACATTAATTTACTTCTCTAGAATATAAAGTACTTAAAACTGAAAATACATAAGATTGAATAATAGCGACTGCTGATTCAAGTAATAATAAAGCAATTTGAACAATTAAAATAATTCTTACAATAATGTAAGATGTAGATATAGGCCCAGTATTTCCTAAAAGGGTTAAAAGTAAATGACCAGCAATTATATTTGCGGTTAATCGAATAGCTAAAGTTCCTGGACGAATTACATTTCTAATTGTTTCAATACATACTATAAAAGGTATTAGGATTGCGGGAGTTCCTTGAGGAACTAAATGAGCAAATATATGTTGTGTGTGATTTGTTCATCCATAAATTATAATTCTTAATCATAAAGGAAAAGCTAAGGTTAAAGTTAATGTTAAATGACTAGTTCTTGTAAAAATATAAGGAAAAAGTCCTAAAAAATTATTAAATATAATTAAAGAAAATAAAGAAATAAATATTAAAGTTCTTTTATTATTATTAGTTGGACCTAAAAGAGTTTTAAATTCTTTATGTAAAGTTAATAAAATATTATTTCAAATAATTTGGAATCGATTAGGGATTAATCAGTAAGAAGATGGAATAATTAATAAACCTAAAAAAGTTCTTATTCAATTTAAGGATATATTAAAAATTGTTGTTGAAGGATCAAATACTGAAAATAGATTAGTTATCATTTTCAATTTAATTTAGATTGTTTAATATTTAATAGTTGGGGGGTTGAATTTAAAGAATAAAAAAAGCAATAATAATTTTTAATATTAAAAATTATTAAAGTAAATGAAAAAATAAAGAATAAAGTTAATCATCTTAATGGAGATATTTGAGGAATTAAAAAATATTAAATTATTAATATTTTTAGTTTGACAAACTAAGGTTTTGATTAAACTAATTTTTTTTTGAGAGAAATATTAATATCATTAGAAGTAATTGCTAATTTACTATAATATGATTTAAGAGATCATTACTTGCTTTCAGTCATCTAATGAATTGATTTGAGATGAAATTCATTTAATAAAGAAATTTATTGGGATTCTTTCAATAACAATTGGTATAAAGCTATGGTTTGCTCCACAAATTTCTGAACATTGTCCAAAAAATAATCCAGGTTGATTAATTAAGAAATTAGTTTGATTTAATCGTCCTGGAGTTGCGTCAATTTTTACACCTAGGGCTGGAATTGTTCATGAATGAAGAACATCTGTGGCTGTTACTAAAATTCGAATTTGATTATTAAAAGGTAAAATAATTCGATTATCTACATCTAATAGGCGGAATCCATTTATATTAAGTTCATTGGTAGGAGTTATATAAGAGTCAAATTCTAAATTAGTAAAATTTGAATATTCATATCTTCAATATCATTGATGTCCAATAGTTTTTAGAGTAATTAAAGGATTATTAATTTCATCTATTAAATATAAAAGACGAAGAGAGGGAAAGGCAATAAATATAAGAATAATTGCAGGTAAAATTGTTCAAATAATTTCGATTGTTTGACCATGAAGAAGATATCGATTGGTAAATTTATTGAAAAATAATATAATTATAATATAAGCAATTAATGTTGTAATTATAATTAAAATTAAAATAGTATGATCATGAAAAAAGTTTAATTGTTCTATTAAAGGAGAAATTCTATTTTGTAATCCTAAATTAGATCATGTTGCCATTTTCTAATAAAAGAAAAAATCTTTATATATGAAGCTTAAATTCATTGCACTATTCTGCCATATTAGAAATTTGATGATAAAATAGGAAGTTCTGAATATGTGTGTTCTATAGGAGGTATAGAATGATATCATTCAATTGAAGAAGAAAGTTGTATAGGGAATGAAGGAGTTCGTTTAGTAATTATACTTTCTCAAATAATAAATAGGAAAAATAAGATAGCAATTAATGAGATAGAACTACCTAAAGAAGAAATAATATTTCATGTTAAATAACTATCTGGAAAATCTGAATAACGACGAGGTATACCTGCTAATCCTAAAAAATGTTGAGGAAAAAATGTTAAATTTACTCCAATAAATATAATTATAAATTGAATTTTTAATCATAAGGGGTTTATAATTAATCCTGTTAATAAAGGATATCAATGAATAAATCCTGCTATAATTGCAAATACTGCTCCTATAGAGAGAACATAATGAAAATGAGCTACTACATAATAAGTATCATGAAGAATAATATCAATTGAAGAATTTGCTAAAATTACACCTGTTAATCCTCCTACAGTAAATAAAAAAACAAATCCTAATGATCATAATAATGTAGGATTATAATTTAATTGAGTACCATGAAGAGTAGCTAATCAACTAAAAATTTTAATTCCTGTAGGAACTGCAATAATTATAGTAGCTGAAGTAAAGTAAGCTCGAGTATCAACATCTATACCAACTGTAAATATATGATGAGCTCATACAATAAATCCTAAAAGTCCAATAGCTAATATAGCATAAATTATTCCTAAAGTCCCAAATGTTTCCTTTTTACCTCTTTCTTGAGTAATAATATGAGAAATTATTCCAAATCCTGGAAGAATTAAAATATATACCTCTGGATGTCCAAAAAATCAAAATAAATGTTGATAAAGAATTGGATCACCTCCTCCAATTGGGTCGAAAAATGAAGTATTTAAATTACGATCTGTAAGAAGTATAGTAATAGCTCCTGCTAATACGGGTAAAGATAAAAGAAGAAGAATTGCTGTAATAATTACTGATCATACAAATAAAGGTATTCGATCTAAAGAAATTCCTTCAGGTCGTATGTTAATAATAGTGGTAATAAAATTAATAGCTCCTAAAATTGAAGAAATTCCTGCTAAATGAAGAGAAAAAATTGTTAAATCAACTGATGATCCATTATGAGCAATATTAGATGAAAGAGGGGGATAAACTGTTCAACCAGTTCCTGACCCATTTTCAACTATTCTGCTTGAGAGTAATAATGTAATAGATGGAGGAAGAAGTCAAAATCTTATATTATTTATTCGTGGAAATGCTATATCAGGAGCTCCTAGTATTAAAGGTACTAATCAATTACCAAATCCTCCGATTATAATAGGTATTACTATGAAAAAAATTATTACAAATGCATGGGCGGTTACAATTACATTATAAATTTGATCATTACCAATAAATATTCCTGGTTGTCTTAGTTCTAAACGAATTAAAATTCTTATTGATGTTCCAATTATCCCTGCTCATGCTCCAAAAATAAAATATAAAGTTCCAATATCTTTATGATTTGTAGAAAATAGCCATTGTCGCGATTGAATGGCTGAAATTTAGGCAATAAATTGTAAATTTATTTATAAGAATATTTTCTTTTTAATCAAACTTTATAGTCAATAATGATATTAGATTGCAATTCTGAAGGAATAAGGAATAATTATTAAAGTTTAAGAATTAAAAGATTTTACAAGTATTTTTAGCTTTGAAAACTAATAGTTTTATTAACTTAAACTCTTTATAAGATTAAATAAAATGAGAAAATTATTATTAATCCTATAATAGAGGTAAAATTTATAAATAAAATTAGAAGAGAATTGTTATTAAAATTTTTTATAATTCATGAATTTTTATAGAAATTTAATATATAAATTCTATATGATATTCGTAAATAATAAAATAATGTAATTAAAGTCATACAAACTGCTATAAATATTAAAAAATAATGATTTATTTTTGTTAAATTTTCAATAATTATTCATTTAGGGAAGAATCCTAAAAATGGAGGGAGTCCTCCTAAAGATAATAAATTAATGAAAATTATAAATTTAATAATTGGGTTTATTAATGAAAAGTTATAAATTTGATTAAAATAATATAATTTAAAATTATTGAAAATTAAAATAATAGAAGATGATAGGAAAGAATATAAAAAGAAGTATATTAGTCATAAATATTCATTATATATTATTGCTATTAATATTCATCTTAAATGATTAATTGAAGAAAATGCTATTAATTTTCGTAAGGAGGTTTGATTTAATCCTCCTAATGCTCCAATAATTATAGAAAAAAAAATAAAAATGAATAATAAATTATAATTTGAATTATAAGAAATTATTATTAAGGGAGCAATTTTTTGTCATGTTATTAAAATTAAATTATTAATTCAATTTAATCCTTCTATTACTTCAGGGAATCAAAAGTGGAAGGGGGCAATTCCTCTTTTTAATGCTAAAGTTGAATAAATTATTAAATGAATAACGTTATTTTTAATAATTAAGTTAAAATTGAATAATAATAATAATAAAATTGAAAATAATAAAATAGAAGAAGCATAAGCTTGAATCAAAAAATATTTTAGACTTCTTTCGGATATTAATATATTTTTTTTATTTTCATTTATTAGGGGAATAAATGAAAGTAAATTAATTTCTAATCCTATTCAAACTCCTAATCAAGAGTTTGAAGAAATTGTTAATAAAGTTCCAAAAATTAATGTTATTATAAAAATATTATTTGAAAATTTTTTAATTAAAAAGAAAAGGATTATAACCTTTATAAATGGGGTATGAGCCCAGTAGCTTAATTTAGCTTATCTTTTTAAATATAATTGAATTATAAAAATATATTTTAGTGTATGATGCACAAAAATTTTTGAAATTTTTAGAAATAGTTTAATTCTATTAAATATAATGAATAAAAATATTAAATTTTTATAATTTACCCTATCAAGGTAATCCTTTTATCAGGCAATTCATTTTTATTTTTTTTTTTATTATTATAAGTAAAAAAAAAATAACATGATTAAGATTTAATTTTGAAAGGCATTTAAAATAAAGTTTATAAATGTTTATTTTTAAAATTTTTTATTTAAATTAAATTTAAATAATTATTTTTAGAATTAATTATATATATATATATATATTATATAAATGTTTAATATATATATAAATGTATTATATAAATTAATAAAATATTTAATAATATATTCATCTATTATATATATATATATTTAGATCTATTAATAAATATATTATATATATAAATTAAGAGAATTAATTAATAAGGATTATATTATCGTTAGTGTATTATTTATATGCCTATTCGGCCTATATTTACAGAGAAAAAAAAGATCTATATACATATAAATAATTTATATATAAATATATTCATTGTATTTTATTTATTTATATTATATTAAATTATTTATATTAAATAAATAAATATAATTAATTTATATAATTATAAATATATATATATATTATAAATAATTTATATAAAGGGAGTGTAAAAAATATTTAATTAATAAAATATATAATTTAATATTAAATAATTATATATAAATATAAAATTTTAAATATAAAATAAAATTATTAATATTGGTTGCGCGTCGAGAAAAGAATTGAGCTAAGTTGTTTTTATTAGTTTAATTTGTTTGTTTGATTATGATGAATGTATTATTAAATTAATTATTTTTTTTTTATAAATTAATTGAAAAATTTTATTAGTTAAAATATTTTTATATTTAGGGGGTGTAAAAATTTTTGACACTTGGAAAGAATTGAGCTAAGTTGTTTTTATTAGTTTAATTTGTTTGTTTGATTATGATGAATGTATTATTAAATTAATTATTTTTTTTTATAAATTAATTGAAAAATTTTATTAGTTAAAATATTTTTATATTTAGGGGGTGTAAAAATTTTTGACACTTGGAAAGAATTGAGCTAAGTTGTTTTTATTAGTTTAATTTGTTTGTTTGATTATGATGAATGTATTATTAAATTAATTATTTTTTTTTATAAATTAATTGAAAAATTTTATTAGTTAAAATATTTTTATATTTAGGGGGTGTAAAAATTTTTGACACTTGGAAAGAATTGAGCTAAGTTGTTTTTATTAGTTTAATTTGTTTGTTTGATTATGATGAATGTATTATTAAATTAATTATTTTTTTTTATAAATTAATTGAAAAATTTTATTAGTTAAAATATTTTTATATTTAGGGGGTGTAAAAATTTTTGACACTTGGAAAGAATTGAGCTAAGTTGTTTTTATTAGTTTAATTTGTTTGTTTGATTATGATGAATGTATTATTAAATTAATTATTTTTTTTTATAAATTAATTGAAAAATTTTATTAGTTAAAATATTTTTATATTTAGGGGGTGTAAAAATTTTTGACACTTGGAAAGAATTGAGCTAAGTTGTTTTTATTAGTTTAATTTGTTTGTTTGATTATGATGAATGTATTATTAAATTAATTATTTTTTTTTATAAATTAATTGAAAAATTTTATTAGTTAAAATATTTTTATATTTAGGGGGTGTAAAAATTTTTGACACTTGGAAAGAATTGAGCTAAGTTGTTTTTATTAGTTTAATTTGTTTGTTTGATTATGATGAATGTATTATTAAATTAATTATTTTTTTTTATAAATTAATTGAAAAATTTTATTAGTTAAAATATTTTTATATTTAGGGGGTGTAAAAATTTTTGACACTTGGAAAGAATTGAGCTAAGTTGTTTTTATTAGTTTAATTTGTTTGTTTGATTATGATGAATGTATTATTAAATTAATTATTTTTTTTTATAAATTAATTGAAAAATTTTATTAGTTAAAATATTTTTATATTTAGGGGGTGTAAAAATTTTTGACACTTGGAAAGAATTGAGCTAAGTTGTTTTTATTAGTTTAATTTGTTTGTTTGATTATGATGAATGTATTATTAAATTAATTATTTTTTTTTATAAATTAATTGAAAAATTTTATTAGTTAAAATATTTTTATATTTAGGGGGTGTAAAAATTTTTGACACTTGGAAAGAATTGAGCTAAGTTGTTTTTATTAGTTTAATTTGTTTGTTTGATTATGATGAATGTATTATTAAATTAATTATTTTTTTTTATAAATTAATTGAAAAATTTTATTAGTTAAAATATTTTTATATTTAGGGGGTGTAAAAATTTTTGACACTTGGAAAGAATTGAGCTAAGTTGTTTTTATTAGTTTAATTTGTTTGTTTGATTATGATGAATGTATTATTAAATTAATTATTTTTTTTTATAAATGACTTATTTGAATATTTTAAATATAATATATAAATAATTTTATTATGGTTAAATTTTTTACTATTATTTTATTTTACATGTAAATTTTTGTGTGAAATTATTTAATTTTTAAAAAATTAATTAGTTTTATTTATTCTCAGTAATTAATATTAAAGGAAAAAAGAAATTTTGTATTAGTAATAATTTTTAATATTGGTAAAATTTGTGCCAGCTACCGCGGTTATACAAATAATATAAGTAAAAATTTTTAATATTAGTTAAATTGTTTATTTATAATATAAAAATTAATTTATTAGGTGAAATTATTAAATTATTATTATTATTATTTGAAAAATAAATTTAAGCTGTAAACTTTTTGTAATAAACTAGGATTAGATACCCTATTATTAAAAATAAATAATAAAATATTAAAGTAGTATTAGTTATATTCTTGAAATTTAAAAAATTTGGCGGTAATTTAGTCTATTCAGAGGAATCTGTCCTGTAATTGATAATCCACATTGAACCTTACTTAAATTAATTTAATTTGTATATCGTCGTCATCAGAATATATTATAAGATAAAATTTTCATAATTTAAAATTAATAAAAAATGTCAGATCAAGGTGCAGTTTATATTTAAGTAGAGATGGATTACAATAAATTTATTTATATGGATAAAATTTTGAAATTAAATTTTTGAAAGTGGATTTGATAGTATTATAAAAAAGATTATTTATAAGATTTTAGCTCTAAATTATGTACATATCGCCCATCGTTCTTATTATTAAAATAAGATAAGTTGTAACATAGTAGATGTACTGGAAAGTGTATCTAGAAAGTCAATTTAAAGCTTAATTAGTAAAGTATTTCATTTACATTGAAAAGAAATTTGTGCAATTCAATTTAAATTGAATAAATTTTATTTATTAATTTTATTTATTTTTTATATTATTTAATAAAAATAATTTTATAATTTAAAGTTTTAGTATTATTTAAATAAATAATAATTTTTATTATAGTTTATTAGTATTGTAAAAGAAGATTGAAATAAATTGAAAAATTTTTATTTTAAAAGAAAATTTAATTTATTGTACCTTGTGTATCAGGGTTTATTAATTAATTAATTATTATATTAATTTTTCTCGAATTTTAAAGATTTAAATTTATAAAAAAGTTAATGTGGAATAATTATTTTTAATATAAATTTAGAAATGAAATGTTAATCGTTTTAAAATATATCTAGTTTTTTAAGAAATAAATTTAATTTAGATTTATTAATTAAATATTTAATTAGTTAATTATTTAATTTAATAAAATTAATATTTTAAGGGATTAGCTTTAAAATAAAATTTTAAATTTTAATTAAGTAAATAAATAAATATAGGCTTAAAAATAGTCATTATTAGTAAGTATGTTATAATTTATTTTATAATTATATTATTTATTTTAAAATTAAGTTATTTATTAAAATATAAATTTTAATAAAGAAAGTTTATTAATTATGATAAAATTAGTATATAAATTTATATAAATTATTTATAAATGAGAGGTTTATATAAGGAATTCGGCAATAAATATATATTTACCTGTTTATCAAAAACATGTCTTTTTGAAATTAATTTAAAGTCTAACCTGCCCACTGAATATTATTAAAGGGCCGCAGTATTTTGACTGTGCGAAGGTAGCATAATCAATAGTCTTTTAATTGGAGGCTTGTATGAATGGTTGGATAAGATATATACTGTCTTATATAAATTTTTTTAGAATTTTATTTTTTAATTAAAAAGTTAAGATAAAATTAAAAGACGAGAAGACCCTATAGATCTTTATTTTTATATTTTATAATTTTTTAAGGATTATTTTAATTATAATTTTATTAAAAATTTTACTGGGGTGGTATAAAAATTTAATTAACTTTTAATTGTATTATACATTAATATATGAATAATTGATCCAATAATATTGATTAAAAATTTAAGTTACCTTAGGGATAACAGCGTAATTTTTTTTTAGAGTTCATATCGATAAAAAAGATTGCGACCTCGATGTTGGATTAAGAGTTATTTTTAGGTGTAGAAGTTTAAAGTTTAGGTCTGTTCGACCTTTGAATTCTTACATGATCTGAGTTCAAACCGGTGTAAGCCAGGTTGGTTTCTATCTTTAATTAATAATTATATTATAGTACGAAAGGACCTAATATAAAAAATATAAATTTTATTAAAATGATTGATAATAATATTTAATTACTATTTTGGCAGATTAGTGTAATAAATTTAGAATTTATTTAAATAATATTTTATTATTATAAATAGTATTGTATTTTAATGATTATGTATTGGGGTTAGTAGGTAGTTTATTATTAATTATTTGTGTTTTAGTTAGAGTTGCTTTTTTAACATTATTAGAACGAAAAGTTTTAGGATATATTCAAATTCGAAAAGGTCCTAATAAAGTTGGATTTGTTGGGTTATTACAACCTTTTAGAGATGCAGTTAAGTTATTTACTAAAGAACAAACATATCCTTTATTATCTAATTATTTAGTTTATTATTTTTCTCCAATTTTTTCTTTATTTTTATCTTTATTAATTTGGTTATGTATTCCTTATTTAATTAAATTATATTCTTTTAATTTAGGAGTATTATTTTTTTTTTGTATTACTAGATTAAGAGTTTATACTGTTATAATTGCTGGGTGATCTTCTAATTCTAATTATGCTTTATTAGGGGGTTTACGGGCTGTTGCTCAAACTATTTCTTATGAAGTAAGTTTGGCTTTAATTTTATTAAGATTTATTTTTTTAGTGGGGGGTTATAATTTTTTAAATTTTTATTTTTTTCAAAAATATATTTGATTTATTGTTTTTTGTTATCCTTTAAGATTAGTTTGATTTGCTTCTTGTTTAGCTGAAACTAATCGAACTCCATTTGATTTTGCAGAAGGAGAATCAGAATTAGTCTCTGGGTTTAATGTTGAATATAGAAGAGGTAGATTTGCTTTAATTTTTTTAGCAGAATATGCAAGAATTTTATTTATAAGTATATTATTTGTAGTAATTTTTTTAGGTAGAGATATTTATAGATTTTTTTTTTTTTTAAAATTAGTTTTTATTTCTTATATATTTATTTGGGTTCGAGGGACTTTACCTCGATTTCGTTATGATAAATTAATATATTTAGCATGAAAAAGATTTTTACCTTTATCTTTAAATTATTTATTTTTTTTTATTGGAGTAAAAATTTTTTTTTTTTCTTTATAATGAATGATTTTTAGTATAAAATTAATAGAAGAGTTTACTTCTTTCTTATGTTTTCAAAACATATGCTGTAAAAGCTTATTAATTAATTTAAAAGGTTATCTCAGTATTTTGATAAAAGGGGATTAATAATAAAATATAAAAAATATAAAATTGTTAAAATTTGTCCTGTTATAATATAAGGGATTTCTACGGGTCGTGCTCCAATTCAAGTTAATAGGCATGTAATAGATGTTATTCTTCAAAATAAAATTTGGTTAAGAGGATAAAATTGAAGTCCTTGAAATTTACTTATATGAGTAAAAGGTAAAATTATTAAAATGGCAATTGATATAACTAAAGCAATTACTCCTCCTAATTTATTAGGAATTGATCGTAAAATTGCATAAGCAAATAAAAAATATCATTCAGGTTGAATATGAACAGGAGTTACTAATGGATTAGCTGGAATAAAATTTTCTGGGTCTATTAATAAATAATTAAATTTTCAAATAAAAGTGATTAAAATTCAAATAAAGATAATAAATCCTGCTATATCTTTATAAATAAAATATGGGTGAAATGGAATTTTATCAATATTTCTATTTAATCCTAATGGATTATTTGATCCTGTTTGATGTAAAAATAAAAGGTGAATTATTGTTAAAGCTAAAATAATAAAAGGTAAAATAAAATGAAAAGTAAAGAATCGAGTTAAAGTTGCGTTATCAATTGCGAATCCTCCTCAAATTCATTGAACTAAATCATTTCCTAAATAAGGAATAGCCGATAAAAGATTTGTAATAACAGTTGCTCCTCAAAAAGATATTTGTCCTCAAGGTAAAACATATCCTAAAAATCCAGTTGCTATTGTTATAAATAATATAATTACTCCTACTATTCATGTAGGAATATAAAGAAATGAATTATAATAAATACCTCGTCCTACATGGGTAAATAAACATGCAAAAAAAAATGAAGCTCCGTTTGCGTGACAAATTCGGAGTAGTCATCCATTATTAACATCTCGATAAATATGATTTACACTATTAAAAGCAGTTTCAATATCTGCTGTATAATGTATAGCTAAAAAAAGACCTGTTAAAATTTGAATTATTAAACAAAGTCCTAAAAGAGATCCGAAATTTCATCAAATTGAAATATTAGAGGGGGCAGGTAAATCAATTAGTGCATTATTTATAATTTTAAATAAAGGGTGGGTATTTCGAATTGGTTTATTCATTAATTTCATAAATAATTTTGTTAATTAAGATAATGGGCGTAAAGGTCCATAATTTTTTATAGAGATTTTTACTGTAACTAATAATGTTAAAAACAAATAATTAATTAAAAGTAAAGTAATTAAATTTGTAGGAAAATTATATATTTTATTTAAAGATAAAATATTTTCTATATATAAAGATTTAAAATTTGATAATAAATTTATTTCGTAATTATTAATAAATGTTTCAATTATTATTTTATCTATAAAAAAAAAAATTATTAAAAAGATAATTAGTATAAAATATAGAATAATTGATAATTTTATTGAAAAAGAGAATATTTCATTTGATGAAAGAGAGGTTACATAAATAAATAGAACTAATATTCCCCCTATAAAAATTAAAAATAAAATATAAGCATATCAAAATGTTTGGATATAAATTCCTGAAATTATACAAATTAAAAATGTTTGAATTAAAAGAATTAATCCTATAGCTAAAGGGTGATTAATTTGTGTGAAAATTAATCTAATTATAAGAGATGAGAAAATAAAAGTTATAAAAATATCAAGAAATAGTTTATAAAAAATATTAATTTTGGGAATTAATGAAAAAGAATTTTCTTTTTTCTTGATGTTTTAAAAAAAAATTTTTTATTTTTAGTTTACAAGACTAAGGTTTTGATTAAACTATTAAAACTAAATTAATGGTAAATTTATTTTTATTATTTATTATAGTAATATTTATAATTGGATGTTTAGTATTTATTTCTAGACGAAAGCATTTATTATGTATGTTATTGTCATTAGAATTTATGGTTTTAATATTATTTATAATATTATTTTTTTTTTTAAATTATATAGAAAATGAAAAGTATTTTAGAATATTTTTTTTAACTTTTTGTGTTTGTGAGGGAGTATTAGGGTTATCTATTTTAGTTTCTATAGTTCGAACTCATGGTAATGATTATTTTCAAAGATTTTCAATTTTACAATGTTAAAATTTATTTTTTTTATTATTTGTTTATTATTATTATATAAAAAAAATTATTGAATGGTTCAATGTTTACTATTTTTAGGGAGATTTATATTTATATTAAAAATTGTAATAATAAATTATTTTTGTGATATTTCTTATTATTTTGGATTAGATTTAATTTCTTATGGTTTAATTATGTTGAGATTTTGGATTTGTGCTTTAATATTAATAGCTAGAGAAATAATTTATCGTGTTTTTAATTATAGAAAATTATTTATTTTTATAATTTTATTGTTATTATTGATATTAGTATTTACTTTTAGTTCATTAAGAATATTTATATTTTATTTATTTTTTGAGAGAAGATTAATTCCTACATTATTTTTGATTTTAGGATGAGGTTATCAGCCAGAGCGTTTACAAGCAGGAATTTATTTATTATTTTATACTTTATTAGCTTCTTTACCTTTATTAATTGGAATTTTTTTTATTAAAAATGATTTAAATATTATAAATTTGATTATATTAAATTATTTAAAATATTATAATTTAAAATTTTTATATTTATGTATAATTTTTGCTTTTTTGGTAAAAATACCAATATTTTTAGTTCATTTATGATTACCAAAAGCTCATGTTGAAGCTCCTATTTCTGGTTCTATAATTTTAGCTGGTGTTTTATTAAAATTAGGAGGTTATGGATTATTACGTGTTTTTTCATTTTTACAAATTTTAGGTATAAAATTTAATTATTGATGAATTAGAATTAGTTTAATAGGAGGTGTGTTAGTAAGATTAATTTGTTTACGACAAATGGATTTAAAGGCATTAATTGCTTATTCTTCTGTAGCTCATATAGGGATTGTTTTAAGAGGTTTAATAACTATAACTTATTGAGGATTAAGAGGATCATATACTTTAATAATTGCTCATGGTTTATGTTCTTCTGGATTATTTTGTTTAGCAAATATTTCTTATGAACGAATAAATAGACGAAGTTTATTAATTAACAAGGGGATATTAAATTTTATACCTAGAATAGCTTTATGATGATTTTTATTATGTGCTGGGAATATAGCGGCTCCTCCAACATTAAATTTATTAGGGGAAATTAGTTTAATAAATAGAATTGTAAGATGATCTTGATTAACTATAATTGGTTTAAGATTATTATCTTTTTTTAGAGCGGCTTATACCCTTTATTTATTTTCATATAGTCAACATGGTAAAATTTATTCTGGGGTTAATTTTTTTTCTTTTGGGACAAGTCGAGAGTATTTATTATTAATATTACATTGATTACCTTTAAATTTTTTAATTTTAAAAAGTGATATTTGTATATTATGAATTTAATTTAAATAGTTTAAAAAAAATATTGATTTGTGGTGTCAATGATATGAATTTTCATTTTAAATCGTGAATTCTTTAATTAATTATTGTAAGGTTAGATTTTATTTTTTAATTTTTATTAGATTTAATTTTTTTATATTTAGTTTAAATTTTTTATTGAATGATTTAATTTATTTTATTGAATGAGAAATTATTTCTTTATATTCAACTTCAATTGTTATGACTTTTTTATTGGATTGAATAAGATTGATATTTATATCTTTTGTATTATTAATTTCTTCTTTAGTAATTTTATATAGAGATGATTATATATCTAGAGATTTTAATAAAAATCGATTTATTTTATTAGTTTTAATATTTGTTATATCAATGATAATACTAATTATTAGTCCTAATTTAATTAGAATTTTATTAGGATGAGATGGATTAGGATTAGTTTCTTATTGTTTAGTAATTTATTTTCAAAATGTAAAATCTTATAATGCTGGAATGTTAACAGCTTTATCAAATCGAATTGGTGATGTAGCTTTATTATTAGCTATTGCTTGGATATTAAATTATGGAAGTTGGAATTATATTTTTTATTTAGAAATTAATAAGGAAAATTTTGAAATATTAATAATTGGAAGATTGGTGATATTAGCAGCTATAACTAAAAGAGCTCAAATTCCTTTTTCTTCTTGATTACCTGCTGCTATAGCAGCCCCTACCCCTGTTTCTGCTTTAGTTCATTCTTCAACTTTAGTAACTGCAGGGGTTTATTTATTGATTCGTTTTAATATTTTATTAGTAGATTCATTATTTGGTCAAATTTTATTATTAATTTCAGGATTAACAATATTTATAGCTGGATTAGGGGCTAATTTTGAGTATGATTTAAAAAAAATTATTGCTTTATCTACTTTAAGACAATTAGGATTAATAATAAGAATTTTATCTATTGGAGAATTTAAATTAGCATTTTTTCATCTTTTAACTCATGCTTTATTTAAGGCATTATTATTTATATGTGCAGGAGTAATTATTCATAATATAAAAAATATACAAGATATTCGTTATATAGGAGGGTTGTTTATAAGAATACCTTTAGTTTGTAGATGTTTTAATATTGCTAATTTAGCTTTGTGTGGAATGCCTTTTTTAGCTGGATTTTATTCAAAGGATTTAATCTTAGAAGTTGTTATACTTTCTTATATAAATTTTTTTTCTTTTTTTCTTTTTTTTTTTTCAACTGGGTTAACGGTTTGTTATTCTTTTCGATTAGTTTATTATTCTATAACAGGGGATTTTAAAAATATAGTTTTAAATATATTAAATGATAAGAGATGAATTATAAATTTTAGAATTTTTTTTTTAATAATTATAGCTATTATTGGGGGAAGTTTTCTTAGATGATTAATATTTTTTAATCCAGAGATAGTTAATTTACCTAAAATGATAAAATTTTTAACATTAATGGTTTGTGTTTTAGGGGGTTTGATAGGTTATTTATTAAATTATGAAAATTTATTTAGTAATAATAAATCTTTTATATTTTATAAATTTAGAAGATTTGTTGGGATAATATGATTTATGCCTTATATTTCGACTTTAATTATTATTAAATTGCCATTAAAAATAGGATTATTTTCATATAAAAGATTTGATCAAGGTTGAAGAGAATATTTTGGTGGACATATATTATATTATCAAATAAAAAAGTATTCTTTATATATTCAAGAGTTTCAAAATAATAATTTGAAAATTTATTTAATAAGATATTTTATTTGAATTGTAATTTTATTATTAATAATATTTTTAAATTAATTTAAATAGCTTATATTTAGAGCGTAACATTGAAGTTGTTGAGGAAATTATTTTAATTTTTAAATATTGGAAATATTTATAAATAAAGTTTATTAATTTTACATTGAAAATGTAATGTTTTTTTTAAACTATATAAATAAATATTAATAGAAATATGGTGATCAAGAAAAAGCTGCTAACTTTTATCTTTAATGGTTTAATTCCATTTATATTTCTTAATTGGAATTTTAAAATTCATTAATATTATTAACAGTAATATACCTCTTTTTTGGTTTCAATTAATTTAAGATAAATTGATTGAATCAATATTTTTTAAGTGCAAGTTAAATGTTATAATTAACTATTATCCTATTTATTTATTTTTAAAAAATATGGGTGTAATTCACCTAAGATTAGGCCGAAACTAATTGCAATATATCGCTTCATATTTGGTTGAGATTTAATTATTTCATTCTAATGCTCCTTGGTTTCATTCGTGATATAATCCAATTAATAGAATAAAAATAAAGAAAAGGCTAGTAATTGTTCAATTTATTAAATTTGATGATTTAAAAATTAAGATTATTGGGAGAAGAAGAGCAATTTCTACATCAAAAATTAAGAAAATAATTGCAATTAAGAAAAATCGAAGAGAGAAGGGTAAACGAGAATAATTTATAGGGTCAAATCCACATTCAAAAGGGGAAGATTTTTCACGATCAGTAATGGTTTTTTTAGATAAAAAGGTTGCTATTATTATTATAATAATAGAAATAGTTAAAATAATTAGACTTATAATAGTAAGTGTTAAAATTATTTATACTAAAATTATTTAGTCCCTAATGATTGGAAGTCATTTATACATACATATACTTTATAAATTAACCTCCTCATCAGTAAATTGAAATATATAAAAATAATCAAACTACATCTACAAAGTGTCAATATCATGCTGCTGCTTCAAATCCAAAATGGTGATTTTTTGAAAAATGATGATTAATATGACGTAAAAAACAAATTAATAAAAAAGAAGTTCCAATTAAAACATGAAGTCCGTGGAATCCTGTTGATATGAAAAATGTTGAGCCATAAACATTATCTGCAATAGTAAATGGAGCTTCTATATATTCATATCCTTGTAAAATTGAGAAATAAATTCCTAAAAGTACTGTAAAAAATAATCTTTGAATTGTTTGAGTATGATTATTTTCTATTAATCTATGATGAGCTCAAGTTACAGTAATTCCTGATGCTAATAAAATAGCTGTATTTAATAAAGGAATTTGAAAAGGATTAAATGGATGGATTCCAATAGGAGGTCATATTATTCCTAGTTCAATTGTAGGAGATAATCTTCTATGAAAAAATGCTCAAAAAAATGAAATAAAAAAGAAAATTTCGGAGATAATAAAAAGAATTATTCCTCATCGAAGGCCTAAAGTTACATTGAAAGTATGAAGTCCTTGGAAAGTACTTTCTCGAGAAATATCTCGTCATCATTGATATATAATTAATAGGGTAATAATATTTCCTAAAATAAATAAATTATTATATATTGATGGAATCATTGAACTAATCCTGTAGTTATTGTTATTGCTCTAATTGCTCCTAATAAAGGTCATGGACTATAGTCTACTAAATGAAAGGGATGATTTATTTTTGTTGACATTAATTTACTTCTCTAGAATATAAAGTACTTAAAACTGAAAATACATAAGATTGAATAATAGCGACTGCTGATTCAAGTAATAATAAAGCAATTTGAACAATTAAAATAATTCTTACAATAATGTAAGATGTAGATATAGGCCCAGTATTTCCTAAAAGGGTTAAAAGTAAATGACCAGCAATTATATTTGCGGTTAATCGAATAGCTAAAGTTCCTGGACGAATTACATTTCTAATTGTTTCAATACATACTATAAAAGGTATTAGGATTGCGGGAGTTCCTTGAGGAACTAAATGAGCAAATATATGTTGTGTGTGATTTGTTCATCCATAAATTATAATTCTTAATCATAAAGGAAAAGCTAAGGTTAAAGTTAATGTTAAATGACTAGTTCTTGTAAAAATATAAGGAAAAAGTCCTAAAAAATTATTAAATATAATTAAAGAAAATAAAGAAATAAATATTAAAGTTCTTTTATTATTATTAGTTGGACCTAAAAGAGTTTTAAATTCTTTATGTAAAGTTAATAAAATATTATTTCAAATAATTTGGAATCGATTAGGGATTAATCAGTAAGAAGATGGAATAATTAATAAACCTAAAAAAGTTCTTATTCAATTTAAGGATATATTAAAAATTGTTGTTGAAGGATCAAATACTGAAAATAGATTAGTTATCATTTTCAATTTAATTTAGATTGTTTAATATTTAATAGTTTGGGGGTTGAATTTAAAGAATAAAAAAAGCAATAATAATTTTTAATATTAAAAATTATTAAAGTAAATGAAAAAATAAAGAATAAAGTTAATCATCTTAATGGAGATATTTGAGGAATTAAAAATATTAAATTATTAATATTTTTAGTTTGACAAACTAAGGTTTTGATTAAACTAATTTTTTTTTGAGAGAAATATTAATATCATTAGAAGTAATTGCTAATTTACTATAATATGATTTAAGAGATCATTACTTGCTTTCAGTCATCTAATGAATTGATTTGAGATGAAATTCATTTAATAAAGAAATTTATTGGGATTCTTTCAATAACAATTGGTATAAAGCTATGGTTTGCTCCACAAATTTCTGAACATTGTCCAAAAAATAATCCAGGTTGATTAATTAAGAATTAGTTTGATTTAATCGTCCTGGAGTTGCGTCAATTTTTACACCTAGGGCTGGAATTGTTCATGAATGAAGAACATCTGTGGCTGTTACTAAAATTCGAATTTGATTATTAAAAGGTAAAATAATTCGATTATCTACATCTAATAGGCGGAATCCATTTATATTAAGTTCATTGGTAGGAGTTATATAAGAGTCAAATTCTAAATTAGTAAAATTTGAATATTCATATCTTCAATATCATTGATGTCCAATAGTTTTTAGAGTAATTAAAGGATTATTAATTTCATCTATTAAATATAAAAAGACGAAGAGAGGGAAAGGCAATAAATATAAGAATAATTGCAGGTAAAATTGTTCAAATAATTTCGATTGTTTGACCATGAAGAAGATATCGATTGGTAAATTTATTGAAAAATAATATAATTATAATATAAGCAATTAATGTTGTAATTATAATTAAAATTAAAATAGTATGATCATGAAAAAAGTTTAATTGTTCTATTAAAGGAGAAATTCTATTTTGTAATCCTAAATTAGATCATGTTGCCATTTTCTAATAAAAGAAAAAATCTTTATATATGAAGCTTAAATTCATTGCACTATTCTGCCATATTAGAAATTTGATGATAAAATAGGAAGTTCTGAATATGTGTGTTCTATAGGAGGTATAGAATGATATCATTCAATTGAAGAAGAAAGTTGTATAGGGAATGAAGGAGTTCGTTTAGTAATTATACTTTCTCAAATAATAAATAGGAAAAATAAGATAGCAATTAATGAGATAGAACTACCTAAAGAAGAAATAATATTTCATGTTAAATAACTATCTGGAAAATCTGAATAACGACGAGGTATACCTGCTAATCCTAAAAATGTTGAGGGAAAAAATGTTAAATTTACTCCAATAAATATAATTATAAATTGAATTTTTAATCATAAGGGGTTTATAATTAATCCTGTTAATAAAGGATATCAATGAATAAATCCTGCTATAATTGCAAATACTGCTCCTATAGAGAGAACATAATGAAAATGAG
>NW_026599691.1:0-28780 GCF_029784135.1 Toxorhynchites rutilus septentrionalis | reverse complement strand
CCGACCCACACCCGGCACTGGTACTGATTACGGTGTCCCAAGTTGCCCCGATCGAACGAGGTGTCTCTGCTAGCGGTATAAGCTGTGCACCATGTCCTGGAATGCAAAGTAGCATGTTTTGGCAAAGTCCCCCCCCCAGCACAGCACAGCACAACAGTTTGTTCAATTTCTCACTGCGCGACCCAGCACGCAGTACGTGTAACAATGCCCCATCAGCATCGGCGCGGCACAGTAGCTTGTGCAGTATTGCCCTTGCGATGCGCTATGTGATGGGCGGGTGCGTCGTGTCCCGTAAGAGAGAAGTCCCACCGTGGTAGCTTAGTGCTGCCCGCGCTGGCTGCTTCTCTCTTTTTTCATTAAATCGCATTGCGCCTGGTAGTATGCAATCGTGCGTGTGTGTGAAATCATCCCATGGCCGGGAATAACAACTGTCAAGTGTTGTCCCCCAGCACAACACAGCACACAACAGTCTGCGCGAGCCAACGCCCGCAGTACGCAGCATCGGCGATAAGTACGATAATGCTATAACACCAAGTGCGTGTGTGAAGCCATTCCCCTCGCTGGATATTACTTTACTTTTTTTTTATTTCATCCTGCGCCTGGTAGTATGCAACCGCGTATGTGTGTGAAACCATTCCATGTCCTGGAATGACAAGTCTCAAGTGCACAACACCCGCACACCAGCACCCGCAGTACGCAATGTGTAAAACACTGCCCCGCCGACAATAACACTAAGTCCCAGAAAGCGTCCATGTCCCCCCAGCATACAGCACACAACAGCGCAACAGTTTGTTCAATTTCTCACTGCGCGACCCCAGCGCGCAGTACGTGTAACATTGCCCCATCAGCATCGGCGCGGCACAGTAGCTTGCGCAGTCTTGCCCGGGTGCGTCGTGTTCCGTAAGAGAGAAGTCCCACCGTGGTAGCTTAGTGCTGTCCGCGCTGGCGGCTTCTCTCTTTTTTTCATTAAATCGCTTTGCGCCTGGTAGTATGCAATCGTACGTGTGTGTGAAATCATTCCATGTCCTGGAATGACAAGTCTCAAGTGCACAACACCCGCACACCAGCACCCGCAGTACGCAATGTGTAAAACACTGCCCCGCCGACAATAACACTAAGTGCCAGAAAGCGTCCAAGTCCCCCCAGCATACAGCACACAACAGCGCTGCGCGAGCCAACCCCCGCAGTACGCAATGTGTAAAACACTGCCCCGTCGACCATAACACTAAGACCCAGAACGCGTCCACGTCCAGGAATGCAAAGTGTCAAGTGTTGGAAAAGTCCCCCACACAGCGCACACAACACAACAGCGCAACGGTTTGTTGAATTTCTCACTGCGCAAGCCAGCACTCGCAGTACGCAGTGTGTATAACACTGCCCCGTCGGCAATAACACCAAGTCCCAGAACGCGTCCACGTCCCGGAATGCAAAGTGTCAAGTGTTGGAAAAGTCCCCCACACAGCGCACACAACACAACAGCGCAACGGTTTGTTGAATTTCTCACTGCGCAAGCCAGCACTCGCAGTACGCAATGTGTAAAACACTGCCCCGCCGACAATAACACTAAGTGCCAGAAAGCGTCCAAGTCCCCCCAGCATACAGCACACAACAGCGCTGCGCGAGCCAACCCCCGCAGTACGCAATGTGTAAAACACTGCCCCGTCGACCATAACACTAAGACCCAGAACGCGTCCACGTCCAGGAATGCAAAGTGTCAAGTGTTGGAAAAGTCCCCCACACAGCGCACACAACACAACAGCGCAACGGTTTGTTGAATTTCTCACTGCGCAAGCCAGCACTCGCAGTACGCAGTGTGTATAACACTGCCCCGTCGGCAATAACACCAAGTCCCAGAACGCGTCCACGTCCCGGAATGCAAAGTGTCAAGTGTTGGAAAAGTCCCCCACACAGCGCACACAACACAACAGCGCAACGGTTTGTTGAATTTCTCACTGCGCAAGCCAGCACTCGCAGTACGCAATGTGTAAAACACTGCCCCGCCGACAATAACACTAAGTGCCAGAAAGCGTCCAAGTCCCCCCAGCATACAGCACACAACAGCGCTGCGCGAGCCAACCCCCGCAGTACGCAATGTGTAAAACACTGCCCCGTCGACCATAACACTAAGACCCAGAACGCGTCCACGTCCAGGAATGCAAAGTGTCAAGTGTTGGAAAAGTCCCCCACACAGCGCACACAACACAACAGCGCAACGGTTTGTTGAATTTCTCACTGCGCAAGCCAGCACTCGCAGTACGCAGTGTGTATAACACTGCCCCGTCGGCAATAACACCAAGTCCCAGAACGCGTCCACGTCCCGGAATGCAAAGTGTCAAGTGTTGGAAAAGTCCCCCACACAGCGCACACAACACAACAGCGCAACGGTTTGTTGAATTTCTCACTGCGCAAGCCAGCACTCGCAGTACGCAATGTGTAAAACACTGCCCCGCCGACAATAACACTAAGTGCCAGAAAGCGTCCAAGTCCCCCCAGCATACAGCACACAACAGCGCTGCGCGAGCCAACCCCCGCAGTACGCAATGTGTAAAACACTGCCCCGTCGACCATAACACTAAGACCCAGAACGCGTCCACGTCCAGGAATGCAAAGTGTCAAGTGTTGGAAAAGTCCCCCACACAGCGCACACAACACAACAGCGCAACGGTTTGTTGAATTTCTCACTGCGCAAGCCAGCACTCGCAGTACGCAGTGTGTATAACACTGCCCCGTCGGCAATAACACCAAGTCCCAGAACGCGTCCACGTCCCGGAATGCAAAGTGTCAAGTGTTGGAAAAGTCCCCCACACAGCGCACACAACACAACAGCGCAACGGTTTGTTGAATTTCTCACTGCGCAAGCCAGCACTCGCAGTACGCAATGTGTAAAACACTGCCCCGCCGACAATAACACTAAGTGCCAGAAAGCGTCCAAGTCCCCCCAGCATACAGCACACAACAGCGCTGCGCGAGCCAACCCCCGCAGTACGCAATGTGTAAAACACTGCCCCGTCGACCATAACACTAAGACCCAGAACGCGTCCACGTCCAGGAATGCAAAGTGTCAAGTGTTGGAAAAGTCCCCCACACAGCGCACACAACACAACAGCGCAACGGTTTGTTGAATTTCTCACTGCGCAAGCCAGCACTCGCAGTACGCAGTGTGTATAACACTGCCCCGTCGGCAATAACACCAAGTCCCAGAACGCGTCCACGTCCCGGAATGCAAAGTGTCAAGTGTTGGAAAAGTCCCCCACACAGCGCACACAACACAACAGCGCAACGGTTTGTTGAATTTCTCACTGCGCAAGCCAGCACTCGCAGTACGCAATGTGTAAAACACTGCCCCGCCGACAATAACACTAAGTGCCAGAAAGCGTCCAAGTCCC
Source organism: Toxorhynchites rutilus septentrionalis (assembly GCF_029784135.1). NCBI lineage: Eukaryota > Metazoa > Arthropoda > Insecta > Diptera > Culicidae > Toxorhynchites > Toxorhynchites rutilus. Next base: position 25,394 of record NW_026599691.1, on the reverse strand, counting down.
CCCAGCATACAGCACACAACAGCGCTGCGCGAGCCAACCCCCGCAGTACGCAATGTGTAAAACACTGCCCCGTCGACCATAACACTAAGACCCAGAACGCGTCCACGTCCAGGAATGCAAAGTGTCAAGTGTTGGAAAAGTCCCCCACACAGCGCACACAACACAACAGCGCAACGGTTTGTTGAATTTCTCACTGCGCAAGCCAGCACTCGCAGTACGCAGTGTGTATAACACTGCCCCGTCGGCAATAACACCAAGTCCCAGAACGCGTCCACGTCCCGGAATGCAAAGTGTCAAGTGTTGGAAAAGTCCCCCACACAGCGCACACAACACAACAGCGCAACAGTCCGGCACTGATATTAAGTCCAATTCGATAACACAATAACACCAAGGCAACATCGAGGGTAAGAATGCGCGTGTCAAGTGTGATGAAAAGTCTCCCCCACACAGCGCACACAACACAACAGCGCAACAGTTTGTTTAATTTGTCACTGCGCGAGCCAGCACTCGCAGTACGCAGTGTGTGCATCGGCCCGGCACTGGTATTAAGTCCAATTCGATAATACAATAACACCAAGCCAACATCAAGCACAGCACAGCACAACAGTTTGTTTTATTTCTCACCCGCAGTACGCAGTGTGTATAACATCGACAACGGCGCGTACATGACTAATTGAAAAAAAAAACAACACATTCACACATTGGTCACACATCATCATCTTTACCTACGGGAAAACTGAAACTGTTGGAAAAAAGTTCAACTATTGAAAAAATGTCAACTATTGAAACAAGTAACCAACTATTGAAACAACCAACACCTTAGGCACGGCCCAAGTACAAGTACGAGTTCAATAGTAGGGTTACCCCCCATCGGAATATGACCGACACCCGGCACTGGTACCGATTGCGGTGCGTGAACATTTCCCGACCCAGCATGGTGTCTCGGCTAGCGGTACAAGTTCTATCCAAGGCACTCCTATAACGATGTCCCCAGTGTGGTATATACCCATACCGAGGCAACGTTGGTATGACCATGTTTACACTATTGTGGGGAAAGTTGGTGAGTGAAAAGTTTGAGGCATAACTTGCGAAGCTTGTATGGATGTTCGGTAGTACGATGCCGTACGGGTGGGGTCAAGTTACTGTCGGTAGGGTCGAACGTCTATCGAATCCAGTGAGTCTGGTCGGCACCAGGGAGGGTAAACCTTTTGAGCTTGTATCGAATCCAGTGAGTTTCGTGTGTCGAACCCCTACCCTCACTACGTGGTGAGACGTACGTACTCCAGTGTGTGGTGTCGTGTCGTGCGTTGAACGTCGAAGGGGCATAAGGCGATTGTGGCTTTCTCGTGTGCCATGCGAACCCTGTGCAGTACGGTGTGTCGAACATTGAAATACCTCCCATGTAAGACGCATCGCATCAGTGCAGCTAGTAGCACCACACGGGTAGTTACCGCTCTCTCGCTCCGAGTTTTTTTTCTCCATTGTTATGCCTCCTCAGCGTATGCTGTAGGTATGCAGTAGGGGAAAAAAAGCGTGCGCTCGCTCGCTCGTCTGTGTGTGTTGGGTCGTTTACATCAATGTGGTGCAGCTACCTCGTGATAAGCGAGCGTGGACATGTGAACAATACCCCCTCTCACGCTTTTATGCGTGCTAGTAATTGTGTATGGGAATCTTTTGGCTAGTGTATGGCTATCGTGTATGCGAACGAGGAACGAATTTACCGAGGATGAACGTTGTGGTGATGTTGTGCGAAGTTAATATACATGCTAGACATAAGATAGGCATGTGGATGGGTCACATTCGACTGCAACGTGGTGCGTGAGCGATGATATGTGCGGGTAGTCACACTGATCGCGCATAGGATGGCTTCTATTGATTTGTTTCAAAAGAACCTTCCTCGAGGTGCACGAACTTTCTCAACACTTGAGATGCCTTATGCTAGACATAAGATAGGCATGTGGATGGGTCGTATTCGACTGTAACACGGTGCGTGAGCGATGATATGTGCGGGTAGTCACACTGATCGCGCATAGGATGGCTTCTATTGATTTGTTTCAAAAGAACCTTCCTCGAGGTGCACGAACTTTCTCAACACTTGAGATGCCTTATGCTAGACATAAGATAGGCATGTGGATGGGTCACATTCGACTGCAACGTGGTGCGTGAGCGATGATATGTGCGGGTAGTCACACTGATCGCGCATAGGATGGCTTCTATTGATTTGTTTCAAAAGAACCTTCCTCGAGGTGCACGAACTTTCTCAACACTTGAGATGCCTTATGCTAGACATAAGATAGGCATGTGGATGGGTCGTATTCGACTGTAACACGGTGCGTGAGCGATGATATGTGCGGGTAGTCACACTGATCGCGCATAGGATGGCTTCTATTGATTTGTTTCAAAAGAACCTTCCTCGAGGTGCACGAACTTTCTCAACACTTGAGATGCCTTATGCTAGACATAAGATAGGCATGTGGATGGGTCACATTCGACTGCAACGTGGTGCGTGAGCGATGATATGTGCGGGTAGTCACACTGATCGCGCATAGGATGGCTTCTATTGATTTGTTTCAAAAGAACCTTCCTCGAGGTGCACGAACTTTCTCAACACTTGAGATGCCTTATGCTAGACATAAGATAGGCATGTGGATGGGTCGTATTCGACTGTAACACGGTGCGTGAGCGATGATATGTGCGGGTAGTCACACTGATCGCGCATAGGATGGCTTCTATTGATTTGTTTCAAAAGAACCTTCCTCGAGGTGCACGAACTTTCTCAACACTTGAGATGCCTTATGCTAGACATAAGATAGGCATGTGGATGGGTCACATTCGACTGCAACGTGGTGCGTGAGCGATGATATGTGCGGGTAGTCACACTGATCGCGCATAGGATGGCTTCTATTGATTTGTTTCAAAAGAACCTTCCTCGAGGTGCACGAACTTTCTCAACACTTGAGATGCCTTATGCTAGACATAAGATAGGCATGTGGATGGGTCGTATTCGACTGTAACACGGTGCGTGAGCGATGATAGGTATGGGTGGACATATCATTCGCGTGTAGGATAGTAGATGCTGAGCAAATCATAAACTTTTGAAACAGCCCAATAGCGATGCCCTTGGAAATTCCTATGGTGTGGCTATTGGTGTGTTGCAAAAGTTTTGGAAAGGATGGATCAATACTTATGCACTGCTTTCGGGGCCACATGTATATATTAAACAGTGGTCGGTAAATGGCTGAATACAGCGAACATATAACTCATTATGATGATCCATTTATGATGGTAGCCTATGATTCAGCAACTCCTATCTCTACCTCCCCGTGGTACCGACTGGGATACGAGCAACCTTCGGAAAGATCGAGTAACCAACCTCGGTGGGACCTTAGGTCGTATGCAGACAGAGAAGGGGGCACTCGGGCCCCAAAGCTTAAGGTGTGTATACGATCCGTGCCGATAGTTGAATGGTGGAAGGGGCGATACAAATATGAAGCCGCGAACGGACCCTGTGGGGTACCGGGGCAAACCTCACAGTAATGTTGCCCTTGCTGTGGTATGGCAGGGTAGTCCACAGTCGACCATATATTTTCCCTAGCGACTCGTGGGAACCACATGAAAAGCAAAACCAACCCAATGCGAAGATCGAAGCGTATTCATCACCCTAAGAAGTGTCCTTGTTGTGTTAACTCAGTGGCATCGTCGTCCTCATCGTCGTCCTCATCGTCATCATCGTCCTCATCATCATCGTCCTCGTCCTCGTCCTCGTCCTCGTCCTCGTCCTCGTCCTCGTCCTCATCGCTATTCCCTTCTCCGGTTATAGATATAAATCCGGATGAAGAATCGAAGAGCGAGCAGCAGTGGTCTGACCACCCATTAGCACCGTCATCGCCATCCGAAATGACACAAGACCCACTGTACGAAGAATCGAAGAGCGAGCAGCAATGGTCTGACCACCCCTTAGCATCGCCATCGTCATCCGAAATGACACAAGACCCACTACACGTGGAATCGAATAGTGAGCAGCAATGGTCTGACCACCCCTTAGCAACGCCACCCTTATCAGTATCATGGGAACCACTAGCATCGTCATCCAGAGTGATGCAACTACCCCAGTCCCCTTCTGTAGACATAGAGTCGTTTGATACACAGCAGACGATCCAATTAGACTCTCTGAAAGAACTCAGAGTTGTCCTAGAGCCGATAGATGCTAGTCAATATGATATACAAACCATAAGACTATCTAGAACTGAAACAAGAATGTTCATCTTGCACCACTACGACATGGGTGATTCAGTGTCGGACACCCTCTTGGCATTGAATTCCACATATGGACAAACTGTTACTCGTAGAACGGTTACGATGTGGTACAAAAGGTTCGATACCGACAGGAACTGCGCGGATCGTCCACGCAAAGGCCGTCCGAAGGCAATCGATAACACAGCAACACTGCTTGCTGATGTGAAACAAAACAGCCAGCAATCTACGAGGTCTATGGCCCAGAAATACAACTGTTCGGCAGCGACTGTTATGCGAACGTTGCATAAACTAAACTATGTGCCAAAAAGAATGGGATACCACCCACACAAGCTAGACCCAGTCAACCTTGCAAAGCGGGTGAAACTAGCCCAACGACTACTCAGACAAAGTGAACGAGACCAGGGTATGCTCGATAATTTGGTCACTTGTGATGAATCTAAGATACCCATGTTTGCGCCTCACAGAGGCATACATTGGATCGTAAAAGGCGCCATGCCGAAGACAATCGCCAAAGACAGGATGAATCGCAAGTGGAACATGCTCTGTGTGTTTTGGGATCGACGAGGCATTATACACTGGGAATTGCTAGACAAGGGTGTATCTGTTAACCGTAAACGATATCAGAAGCAGCTGGAAAAGGTGGCTGGTATACTGGGAGTGAGTAAACATAGGCCGGTACCCCTACTACACGATAACGCTCCGTGCCATAGGGCACATGAAACGATAGATAAGGCGAGGAGCCTGGGATTTAACATATTGAACCATCCTCCTTACTCACCAGACATCAGTCCATCGGACTACCATTTATTCAGGTCATTGAGTAATAAGCTTAGGAATAAACTCTTCAGGACTAAGGACGAGATGAGCGCATTCCTAAAAGAGTTCTTCGATAGCAAGCCTCCTACGTTCTATGCCAGAGGCATAGATTCCCTACCTGCGAGGTGGAAGCGGGTCATAAAATACGGTGGTAAATACTGCTTCTAGGTCAGTGTTATGTCATGTATGTTATGTGTTGTGTATCGTCCAATAAAAAAGAGAGAAGCCCCCCTAAATGTGTGGGGCTTCTCTCTTTTTTATTAAATTCCCCTGCGCCTTAATCTATGCAACACGCATTACATCTGGTTCTACGGCTAAGTCCCAGAAACGAGGTCATAAGTCGAAAAAATTCTAAGTCCGAACAATATTCTAAGTCCAAGAAATATGTTCCCGGATCACCCCCCATCGGAATCCGACCCACACCCGGCACTGGTACTGATTACGGTGTCCCAAGTTGCCCCGATCGAACGAGGTGTCTCTGCTAGCGGTATAAGCTGTGCACCATGTCCTGGAATGCAAAGTAGCATGTTTTGGCAAAGTCCCCCCCCCAGCACAGCACAGCACAACAGTTTGTTCAATTTCTCACTGCGCGACCCAGCACGCAGTACGTGTAACAATGCCCCATCAGCATCGGCGCGGCACAGTAGCTTGTGCAGTATTGCCCTTGCGATGCGCTATGTGATGGGCGGGTGCGTCGTGTCCCGTAAGAGAGAAGTCCCACCGTGGTAGCTTAGTGCTGCCCGCGCTGGCTGCTTCTCTCTTTTTTCATTAAATCGCATTGCGCCTGGTAGTATGCAATCGTGCGTGTGTGTGAAATCATCCCATGGCCGGGAATAACAACTGTCAAGTGTTGTCCCCCAGCACAACACAGCACACAACAGTCTGCGCGAGCCAACGCCCGCAGTACGCAGCATCGGCGATAAGTACGATAATGCTATAACACCAAGTGCGTGTGTGAAGCCATTCCCCTCGCTGGATATTACTTTACTTTTTTTTTATTTCATCCTGCGCCTGGTAGTATGCAACCGCGTATGTGTGTGAAACCATTCCATGTCCTGGAATGACAAGTCTCAAGTGCACAACACCCGCACACCAGCACCCGCAGTACGCAATGTGTAAAACACTGCCCCGCCGACAATAACACTAAGTCCCAGAAAGCGTCCATGTCCCCCCAGCATACAGCACACAACAGCGCAACAGTTTGTTCAATTTCTCACTGCGCGACCCAGCGCGCAGTACGTGTAACATTGCCCCATCAGCATCGGCGCGGCACAGTAGCTTGCGCAGTCTTGCCCGGGTGCGTCGTGTTCCGTAAGAGAGAAGTCCCACCGTGGTAGCTTAGTGCTGTCCGCGCTGGCGGCTTCTCTCTTTTTTCATTAAATCGCTTTGCGCCTGGTAGTATGCAATCGTACGTGTGTGTGAAATCATTCCATGTCCTGGAATGACAAGTCTCAAGTGCACAACACCCGCACACCAGCACCCGCAGTACGCAATGTGTAAAACACTGCCCCGCCGACAATAACACTAAGTGCCAGAAAGCGTCCAAGTCCCCCCAGCATACAGCACACAACAGCGCTGCGCGAGCCAACCCCCGCAGTACGCAATGTGTAAAACACTGCCCCGTCGACCATAACACTAAGACCCAGAACGCGTCCACGTCCAGGAATGCAAAGTGTCAAGTGTTGGAAAAGTCCCCCACACAGCGCACACAACACAACAGCGCAACGGTTTGTTGAATTTCTCACTGCGCAAGCCAGCACTCGCAGTACGCAGTGTGTATAACACTGCCCCGTCGGCAATAACACCAAGTCCCAGAACGCGTCCACGTCCCGGAATGCAAAGTGTCAAGTGTTGGAAAAGTCCCCCACACAGCGCACACAACACAACAGCGCAACGGTTTGTTGAATTTCTCACTGCGCAAGCCAGCACTCGCAGTACGCAATGTGTAAAACACTGCCCCGCCGACAATAACACTAAGTGCCAGAAAGCGTCCAAGTCCCCCCAGCATACAGCACACAACAGCGCTGCGCGAGCCAACCCCCGCAGTACGCAATGTGTAAAACACTGCCCCGTCGACCATAACACTAAGACCCAGAACGCGTCCACGTCCAGGAATGCAAAGTGTCAAGTGTTGGAAAAGTCCCCCACACAGCGCACACAACACAACAGCGCAACGGTTTGTTGAATTTCTCACTGCGCAAGCCAGCACTCGCAGTACGCAGTGTGTATAACACTGCCCCGTCGGCAATAACACCAAGTCCCAGAACGCGTCCACGTCCCGGAATGCAAAGTGTCAAGTGTTGGAAAAGTCCCCCACACAGCGCACACAACACAACAGCGCAACGGTTTGTTGAATTTCTCACTGCGCAAGCCAGCACTCGCAGTACGCAATGTGTAAAACACTGCCCCGCCGACAATAACACTAAGTGCCAGAAAGCGTCCAAGTCCCCCCAGCATACAGCACACAACAGCGCTGCGCGAGCCAACCCCCGCAGTACGCAATGTGTAAAACACTGCCCCGTCGACCATAACACTAAGACCCAGAACGCGTCCACGTCCAGGAATGCAAAGTGTCAAGTGTTGGAAAAGTCCCCCACACAGCGCACACAACACAACAGCGCAACGGTTTGTTGAATTTCTCACTGCGCAAGCCAGCACTCGCAGTACGCAGTGTGTATAACACTGCCCCGTCGGCAATAACACCAAGTCCCAGAACGCGTCCACGTCCCGGAATGCAAAGTGTCAAGTGTTGGAAAAGTCCCCCACACAGCGCACACAACACAACAGCGCAACGGTTTGTTGAATTTCTCACTGCGCAAGCCAGCACTCGCAGTACGCAATGTGTAAAACACTGCCCCGCCGACAATAACACTAAGTGCCAGAAAGCGTCCAAGTCCCCCCAGCATACAGCACACAACAGCGCTGCGCGAGCCAACCCCCGCAGTACGCAATGTGTAAAACACTGCCCCGTCGACCATAACACTAAGACCCAGAACGCGTCCACGTCCAGGAATGCAAAGTGTCAAGTGTTGGAAAAGTCCCCCACACAGCGCACACAACACAACAGCGCAACGGTTTGTTGAATTTCTCACTGCGCAAGCCAGCACTCGCAGTACGCAGTGTGTATAACACTGCCCCGTCGGCAATAACACCAAGTCCCAGAACGCGTCCACGTCCCGGAATGCAAAGTGTCAAGTGTTGGAAAAGTCCCCCACACAGCGCACACAACACAACAGCGCAACGGTTTGTTGAATTTCTCACTGCGCAAGCCAGCACTCGCAGTACGCAATGTGTAAAACACTGCCCCGCCGACAATAACACTAAGTGCCAGAAAGCGTCCAAGTCCCCCCAGCATACAGCACACAACAGCGCTGCGCGAGCCAACCCCCGCAGTACGCAATGTGTAAAACACTGCCCCGTCGACCATAACACTAAGACCCAGAACGCGTCCACGTCCAGGAATGCAAAGTGTCAAGTGTTGGAAAAGTCCCCCACACAGCGCACACAACACAACAGCGCAACGGTTTGTTGAATTTCTCACTGCGCAAGCCAGCACTCGCAGTACGCAGTGTGTATAACACTGCCCCGTCGGCAATAACACCAAGTCCCAGAACGCGTCCACGTCCCGGAATGCAAAGTGTCAAGTGTTGGAAAAGTCCCCCACACAGCGCACACAACACAACAGCGCAACGGTTTGTTGAATTTCTCACTGCGCAAGCCAGCACTCGCAGTACGCAATGTGTAAAACACTGCCCCGCCGACAATAACACTAAGTGCCAGAAAGCGTCCAAGTCCCCCCAGCATACAGCACACAACAGCGCTGCGCGAGCCAACCCCCGCAGTACGCAATGTGTAAAACACTGCCCCGTCGACCATAACACTAAGACCCAGAACGCGTCCACGTCCAGGAATGCAAAGTGTCAAGTGTTGGAAAAGTCCCCCACACAGCGCACACAACACAACAGCGCAACGGTTTGTTGAATTTCTCACTGCGCAAGCCAGCACTCGCAGTACGCAGTGTGTATAACACTGCCCCGTCGGCAATAACACCAAGTCCCAGAACGCGTCCACGTCCCGGAATGCAAAGTGTCAAGTATTGGAAAAGTCCCCCACACAGCGCACACAACACAACAGCGCAACAGTCCGGCACTGATATTAAGTCCAATTCGATAACACAATAACACCAAGGCAACATCGAGGGTAAGAATGCGCGTGTCAAGTGTGATGAAAAGTCTCCCCCACACAGCGCACACAACACAACAGCGCAACAGTTTGTTTAATTTGTCACTGCGCGAGCCAGCACTCGCAGTACGCAGTGTGTGCATCGGCCCGGCACTGGTATTAAGTCCAATTCGATAATACAATAACACCAAGCCAACATCAAGCACAGCACAGCACAACAGTTTGTTTTATTTCTCACCCGCAGTACGCAGTGTGTATAACATCGACAACGGCGCGTACATGACTATTGAAAAAAAAAACAACACATTCACACATTGGTCACACATCATCATCTTTACCTACGGGAAAACTGAAACTGTTGGAAAAAAGTTCAACTATTGAAAAAATGTCAACTATTGAAACAAGTAACCAACTATTGAAACAACCAACACCTTAGGCACGGCCCAAGTACAAGTACGAGTTCAATAGTAGGGTTACCCCCCATCGGAATATGACCGACACCCGGCACTGGTACCGATTGCGGTGCGTGAACATTTCCCGACCCAGCATGGTGTCTCGGCTAGCGGTACAAGTCTATCCAAGGCACTCCTATAACGATGTCCCCAGTGTGGTATATACCCATACCGAGGCAACGTTGGTATGACCATGTTTACACTATTGTGGGGAAAGTTGGTGAGTGAAAAGTTTGAGGCATAACTTGCGAAGCTTGTATGGATGTTCGGTAGTACGATGCCGTACGGGTGGGGTCAAGTTACTGTCGGTAGGGTCGAACGTCTATCGAATCCAGTGAGTCTGGTCGGCACCAGGGAGGGTAAACCTTTTGAGCTTGTATCGAATCCAGTGAGTTTCGTGTGTCGAACCCCTACCCTCACTACGTGGTGAGACGTACGTACTCCAGTGTGTGGTGTCGTGTCGTGCGTTGAACGTCGAAGGGGCATAAGGCGATTGTGGCTTTCTCGTGTGCCATGCGAACCCTGTGCAGTACGGTGTGTCGAACATTGAAATACCTCCCATGTAAGACGCATCGCATCAGTGCAGCTAGTAGCACCACACGGGTAGTTACCGCTCTCTCGCTCCGAGTTTTTTTTCTCCATTGTTATGCCTCCTCAGCGTATGCTGTAGGTATGCAGTAGGGGAAAAAAAGCGTGCGCTCGCTCGCTCGTCTGTGTGTGTTGGGTCGTTTACATCAATGTGGTGCAGCTACCTCGTGATAAGCGAGCGTGGACATGTGAACAATACCCCCTCTCACGCTTTTATGCGTGCTAGTAATTGTGTATGGGAATCTTTTGGCTAGTGTATGGCTATCGTGTATGCGAACGAGGAACGAATTTACCGAGGATGAACGTTGTGGTGATGTTGTGCGAAGTTAATATACATGCTAGACATAAGATAGGCATGTGGATGGGTCACATTCGACTGCAACGTGGTGCGTGAGCGATGATATGTGCGGGTAGTCACACTGATCGCGCATAGGATGGCTTCTATTGATTTGTTTCAAAAGAACCTTCCTCGAGGTGCACGAACTTTCTCAACACTTGAGATGCCTTATGCTAGACATAAGATAGGCATGTGGATGGGTCGTATTCGACTGTAACACGGTGCGTGAGCGATGATATGTGCGGGTAGTCACACTGATCGCGCATAGGATGGCTTCTATTGATTTGTTTCAAAAGAACCTTCCTCGAGGTGCACGAACTTTCTCAACACTTGAGATGCCTTATGCTAGACATAAGATAGGCATGTGGATGGGTCACATTCGACTGCAACGTGGTGCGTGAGCGATGATATGTGCGGGTAGTCACACTGATCGCGCATAGGATGGCTTCTATTGATTTGTTTCAAAAGAACCTTCCTCGAGGTGCACGAACTTTCTCAACACTTGAGATGCCTTATGCTAGACATAAGATAGGCATGTGGATGGGTCGTATTCGACTGTAACACGGTGCGTGAGCGATGATATGTGCGGGTAGTCACACTGATCGCGCATAGGATGGCTTCTATTGATTTGTTTCAAAAGAACCTTCCTCGAGGTGCACGAACTTTCTCAACACTTGAGATGCCTTATGCTAGACATAAGATAGGCATGTGGATGGGTCACATTCGACTGCAACGTGGTGCGTGAGCGATGATATGTGCGGGTAGTCACACTGATCGCGCATAGGATGGCTTCTATTGATTTGTTTCAAAAGAACCTTCCTCGAGGTGCACGAACTTTCTCAACACTTGAGATGCCTTATGCTAGACATAAGATAGGCATGTGGATGGGTCGTATTCGACTGTAACACGGTGCGTGAGCGATGATATGTGCGGGTAGTCACACTGATCGCGCATAGGATGGCTTCTATTGATTTGTTTCAAAAGAACCTTCCTCGAGGTGCACGAACTTTCTCAACACTTGAGATGCCTTATGCTAGACATAAGATAGGCATGTGGATGGGTCACATTCGACTGCAACGTGGTGCGTGAGCGATGATATGTGCGGGTAGTCACACTGATCGCGCATAGGATGGCTTCTATTGATTTGTTTCAAAAGAACCTTCCTCGAGGTGCACGAACTTTCTCAACACTTGAGATGCCTTATGCTAGACATAAGATAGGCATGTGGATGGGTCGTATTCGACTGTAACACGGTGCGTGAGCGATGATAGGTATGGGTGGACATATCATTCGCGTGTAGGATAGTAGATGCTGAGCAAATCATAAACTTTTGAAACAGCCCAATAGCGATGCCCTTGGAAATTCCTATGGTGTGGCTATTGGTGTGTTGCAAAAGTTTTGGAAAGGATGGATCAATACTTATGCACTGCTTTCGGGGCCACATGTATATATTAAACAGTGGTCGGTAAATGGCTGAATACAGCGAACATATAACTCATTATGATGATCCATTTATGATGGTAGCCTATGATTCAGCAACTCCTATCTCTACCTCCCCGTGGTACCGACTGGGATACGAGCAACCTTCGGAAAGATCGAGTAACCAACCTCGGTGGGACCTTAGGTCGTATGCAGACAGAGAAGGGGGCACTCGGGCCCCAAAGCTTAAGGTGTGTATACGATCCGTGCCGATAGTTGAATGGTGGAAGGGGCGATACAAATATGAAGCCGCGAACGGACCCTGTGGGGTACCGGGGCAAACCTCACAGTAATGTTGCCCTTGCTGTGGTATGGCAGGGTAGTCCACAGTCGACCATATATTTTCCCTAGCGACTCGTGGGAACCACATGAAAAGCAAAACCAACCCAATGCGAAGATCGAAGCGTATTCATCACCCTAAGAAGTGTCCTTGTTGTGTTAACTCAGTGGCATCGTCGTCCTCATCGTCGTCCTCATCGTCATCATCGTCCTCATCATCATCGTCCTCGTCCTCGTCCTCGTCCTCGTCCTCGTCCTCGTCCTCGTCCTCGTCCTCGTCCTCATCGCTATTCCCTTCTCCGGTTATAGATATAAATCCGGATGAAGAATCGAAGAGCGAGCAGCAGTGGTCTGACCACCCATTAGCACCGTCATCGCCATCCGAAATGACACAAGACCCACTGTACGAAGAATCGAAGAGCGAGCAGCAATGGTCTGACCACCCCTTAGCATCGCCATCGTCATCCGAAATGACACAAGACCCACTACACGTGGAATCGAATAGTGAGCAGCAATGGTCTGACCACCCCTTAGCAACGCCACCCTTATCAGTATCATGGGAACCACTAGCATCGTCATCCAGAGTGATGCAACTACCCCAGTCCCCTTCTGTAGACATAGAGTCGTTTGATACACAGCAGACGATCCAATTAGACTCTCTGAAAGAACTCAGAGTTGTCCTAGAGCCGATAGATGCTAGTCAATATGATATACAAACCATAAGACTATCTAGAACTGAAACAAGAATGTTCATCTTGCACCACTACGACATGGGTGATTCAGTGTCGGACACCCTCTTGGCATTGAATTCCACATATGGACAAACTGTTACTCGTAGAACGGTTACGATGTGGTACAAAAGGTTCGATACCGACAGGAACTGCGCGGATCGTCCACGCAAAGGCCGTCCGAAGGCAATCGATAACACAGCAACACTGCTTGCTGATGTGAAACAAAACAGCCAGCAATCTACGAGGTCTATGGCCCAGAAATACAACTGTTCGGCAGCGACTGTTATGCGAACGTTGCATAAACTAAACTATGTGCCAAAAAGAATGGGATACCACCCACACAAGCTAGACCCAGTCAACCTTGCAAAGCGGGTGAAACTAGCCCAACGACTACTCAGACAAAGTGAACGAGACCAGGGTATGCTCGATAATTTGGTCACTTGTGATGAATCTAAGATACCCATGTTTGCGCCTCACAGAGGCATACATTGGATCGTAAAAGGCGCCATGCCGAAGACAATCGCCAAAGACAGGATGAATCGCAAGTGGAACATGCTCTGTGTGTTTTGGGATCGACGAGGCATTATACACTGGGAATTGCTAGACAAGGGTGTATCTGTTAACCGTAAACGATATCAGAAGCAGCTGGAAAAGGTGGCTGGTATACTGGGAGTGAGTAAACATAGGCCGGTACCCCTACTACACGATAACGCTCCGTGCCATAGGGCACATGAAACGATAGATAAGGCGAGGAGCCTGGGATTTAACATATTGAACCATCCTCCTTACTCACCAGACATCAGTCCATCGGACTACCATTTATTCAGGTCATTGAGTAATAAGCTTAGGAATAAACTCTTCAGGACTAAGGACGAGATGAGCGCATTCCTAAAAGAGTTCTTCGATAGCAAGCCTCCTACGTTCTATGCCAGAGGCATAGATTCCCTACCTGCGAGGTGGAAGCGGGTCATAAAATACGGTGGTAAATACTGCTTCTAGGTCAGTGTTATGTCATGTATGTTATGTGTTGTGTATCGTCCAATAAAAAAGAGAGAAGCCCCCCTAAATGTGTGGGGCTTCTCTCTTTTTTATTAAATTCCCCTGCGCCTTAATCTATGCAACACGCATTACATCTGGTTCTACGGCTAAGTCCCAGAAACGAGGTCATAAGTCGAAAAAATTCTAAGTCCGAACAATATTCTAAGTCCAAGAAATATGTTCCCGGATCACCCCCCATCGGAATCCGACCCACACCCGGCACTGGTACTGATTACGGTGTCCCAAGTTGCCCCGATCGAACGAGGTGTCTCTGCTAGCGGTATAAGCTGTGCACCATGTCCTGGAATGCAAAGTAGCATGTTTTGGCAAAGTCCCCCCCCCAGCACAGCACAGCACAACAGTTTGTTCAATTTCTCACTGCGCGACCCAGCACGCAGTACGTGTAACAATGCCCCATCAGCATCGGCGCGGCACAGTAGCTTGTGCAGTATTGCCCTTGCGATGCGCTATGTGATGGGCGGGTGCGTCGTGTCCCGTAAGAGAGAAGTCCCACCGTGGTAGCTTAGTGCTGCCCGCGCTGGCTGCTTCTCTCTTTTTTCATTAAATCGCATTGCGCCTGGTAGTATGCAATCGTGCGTGTGTGTGAAATCATCCCATGGCCGGGAATAACAACTGTCAAGTGTTGTCCCCCAGCACAACACAGCACACAACAGTCTGCGCGAGCCAACGCCCGCAGTACGCAGCATCGGCGATAAGTACGATAATGCTATAACACCAAGTGCGTGTGTGAAGCCATTCCCCTCGCTGGATATTACTTTACTTTTTTTTTATTTCATCCTGCGCCTGGTAGTATGCAACCGCGTATGTGTGTGAAACCATTCCATGTCCTGGAATGACAAGTCTCAAGTGCACAACACCCGCACACCAGCACCCGCAGTACGCAATGTGTAAAACACTGCCCCGCCGACAATAACACTAAGTCCCAGAAAGCGTCCATGTCCCCCCAGCATACAGCACACAACAGCGCAACAGTTTGTTCAATTTCTCACTGCGCGACCCAGCGCGCAGTACGTGTAACATTGCCCCATCAGCATCGGCGCGGCACAGTAGCTTGCGCAGTCTTGCCCGGGTGCGTCGTGTTCCGTAAGAGAGAAGTCCCACCGTGGTAGCTTAGTGCTGTCCGCGCTGGCGGCTTCTCTCTTTTTTCATTAAATCGCTTTGCGCCTGGTAGTATGCAATCGTACGTGTGTGTGAAATCATTCCATGTCCTGGAATGACAAGTCTCAAGTGCACAACACCCGCACACCAGCACCCGCAGTACGCAATGTGTAAAACACTGCCCCGCCGACAATAACACTAAGTGCCAGAAAGCGTCCAAGTCCCCCCAGCATACAGCACACAACAGCGCTGCGCGAGCCAACCCCCGCAGTACGCAATGTGTAAAACACTGCCCCGTCGACCATAACACTAAGACCCAGAACGCGTCCACGTCCAGGAATGCAAAGTGTCAAGTGTTGGAAAAGTCCCCCACACAGCGCACACAACACAACAGCGCAACGGTTTGTTGAATTTCTCACTGCGCAAGCCAGCACTCGCAGTACGCAGTGTGTATAACACTGCCCCGTCGGCAATAACACCAAGTCCCAGAACGCGTCCACGTCCCGGAATGCAAAGTGTCAAGTGTTGGAAAAGTCCCCCACACAGCGCACACAACACAACAGCGCAACGGTTTGTTGAATTTCTCACTGCGCAAGCCAGCACTCGCAGTACGCAATGTGTAAAACACTGCCCCGCCGACAATAACACTAAGTGCCAGAAAGCGTCCAAGTCCCCCCAGCATACAGCACACAACAGCGCTGCGCGAGCCAACCCCCGCAGTACGCAATGTGTAAAACACTGCCCCGTCGACCATAACACTAAGACCCAGAACGCGTCCACGTCCAGGAATGCAAAGTGTCAAGTGTTGGAAAAGTCCCCCACACAGCGCACACAACACAACAGCGCAACGGTTTGTTGAATTTCTCACTGCGCAAGCCAGCACTCGCAGTACGCAGTGTGTATAACACTGCCCCGTCGGCAATAACACCAAGTCCCAGAACGCGTCCACGTCCCGGAATGCAAAGTGTCAAGTGTTGGAAAAGTCCCCCACACAGCGCACACAACACAACAGCGCAACGGTTTGTTGAATTTCTCACTGCGCAAGCCAGCACTCGCAGTACGCAATGTGTAAAACACTGCCCCGCCGACAATAACACTAAGTGCCAGAAAGCGTCCAAGTCCCCCCAGCATACAGCACACAACAGCGCTGCGCGAGCCAACCCCCGCAGTACGCAATGTGTAAAACACTGCCCCGTCGACCATAACACTAAGACCCAGAACGCGTCCACGTCCAGGAATGCAAAGTGTCAAGTGTTGGAAAAGTCCCCCACACAGCGCACACAACACAACAGCGCAACGGTTTGTTGAATTTCTCACTGCGCAAGCCAGCACTCGCAGTACGCAGTGTGTATAACACTGCCCCGTCGGCAATAACACCAAGTCCCAGAACGCGTCCACGTCCCGGAATGCAAAGTGTCAAGTGTTGGAAAAGTCCCCCACACAGCGCACACAACACAACAGCGCAACGGTTTGTTGAATTTCTCACTGCGCAAGCCAGCACTCGCAGTACGCAATGTGTAAAACACTGCCCCGCCGACAATAACACTAAGTGCCAGAAAGCGTCCAAGTCCCCCCAGCATACAGCACACAACAGCGCTGCGCGAGCCAACCCCCGCAGTACGCAATGTGTAAAACACTGCCCCGTCGACCATAACACTAAGACCCAGAACGCGTCCACGTCCAGGAATGCAAAGTGTCAAGTGTTGGAAAAGTCCCCCACACAGCGCACACAACACAACAGCGCAACGGTTTGTTGAATTTCTCACTGCGCAAGCCAGCACTCGCAGTACGCAGTGTGTATAACACTGCCCCGTCGGCAATAACACCAAGTCCCAGAACGCGTCCACGTCCCGGAATGCAAAGTGTCAAGTGTTGGAAAAGTCCCCCACACAGCGCACACAACACAACAGCGCAACGGTTTGTTGAATTTCTCACTGCGCAAGCCAGCACTCGCAGTACGCAATGTGTAAAACACTGCCCCGCCGACAATAACACTAAGTGCCAGAAAGCGTCCAAGTCCCCCCAGCATACAGCACACAACAGCGCTGCGCGAGCCAACCCCCGCAGTACGCAATGTGTAAAACACTGCCCCGTCGACCATAACACTAAGACCCAGAACGCGTCCACGTCCAGGAATGCAAAGTGTCAAGTGTTGGAAAAGTCCCCCACACAGCGCACACAACACAACAGCGCAACGGTTTGTTGAATTTCTCACTGCGCAAGCCAGCACTCGCAGTACGCAGTGTGTATAACACTGCCCCGTCGGCAATAACACCAAGTCCCAGAACGCGTCCACGTCCCGGAATGCAAAGTGTCAAGTGTTGGAAAAGTCCCCCACACAGCGCACACAACACAACAGCGCAACGGTTTGTTGAATTTCTCACTGCGCAAGCCAGCACTCGCAGTACGCAATGTGTAAAACACTGCCCCGCCGACAATAACACTAAGTGCCAGAAAGCGTCCAAGTCCCCCCAGCATACAGCACACAACAGCGCTGCGCGAGCCAACCCCCGCAGTACGCAATGTGTAAAACACTGCCCCGTCGACCATAACACTAAGACCCAGAACGCGTCCACGTCCAGGAATGCAAAGTGTCAAGTGTTGGAAAAGTCCCCCACACAGCGCACACAACACAACAGCGCAACGGTTTGTTGAATTTCTCACTGCGCAAGCCAGCACTCGCAGTACGCAGTGTGTATAACACTGCCCCGTCGGCAATAACACCAAGTCCCAGAACGCGTCCACGTCCCGGAATGCAAAGTGTCAAGTGTTGGAAAAGTCCCCCACACAGCGCACACAACACAACAGCGCAACAGTCCGGCACTGATATTAAGTCCAATTCGATAACACAATAACACCAAGGCAACATCGAGGGTAAGAATGCGCGTGTCAAGTGTGATGAAAAGTCTCCCCCACACAGCGCACACAACACAACAGCGCAACAGTTTGTTTAATTTGTCACTGCGCGAGCCAGCACTCGCAGTACGCAGTGTGTGCATCGGCCCGGCACTGGTATTAAGTCCAATTCGATAATACAATAACACCAAGCCAACATCAAGCACAGCACAGCACAACAGTTTGTTTTATTTCTCACCCGCAGTACGCAGTGTGTATAACATCGACAACGGCGCGTACATGACTATTGAAAAAAAAAACAACACATTCACACATTGGTCACACATCATCATCTTTACCTACGGGAAAACTGAAACTGTTGGAAAAAAGTTCAACTATTGAAAAAATGTCAACTATTGAAACAAGTAACCAACTATTGAAACAACCAACACCTTAGGCACGGCCCAAGTACAAGTACGAGTTCAATAGTAGGGTTACCCCCCATCGGAATATGACCGACACCCGGCACTGGTACCGATTGCGGTGCGTGAACATTTCCCGACCCAGCATGGTGTCTCGGCTAGCGGTACAAGTCTATCCAAGGCACTCCTATAACGATGTCCCCAGTGTGGTATATACCCATACCGAGGCAACGTTGGTATGACCATGTTTACACTATTGTGGGGAAAGTTGGTGAGTGAAAAGTTTGAGGCATAACTTGCGAAGCTTGTATGGATGTTCGGTAGTACGATGCCGTACGGGTGGGGTCAAGTTACTGTCGGTAGGGTCGAACGTCTATCGAATCCAGTGAGTCTGGTCGGCACCAGGGAGGGTAAACCTTTTGAGCTTGTATCGAATCCAGTGAGTTTCGTGTGTCGAACCCCTACCCTCACTACGTGGTGAGACGTACGTACTCCAGTGTGTGGTGTCGTGTCGTGCGTTGAACGTCGAAGGGGCATAAGGCGATTGTGGCTTTCTCGTGTGCCATGCGAACCCTGTGCAGTACGGTGTGTCGAACATTGAAATACCTCCCATGTAAGACGCATCGCATCAGTGCAGCTAGTAGCACCACACGGGTAGTTACCGCTCTCTCGCTCCGAGTTTTTTTTCTCCATTGTTATGCCTCCTCAGCGTATGCTGTAGGTATGCAGTAGGGGAAAAAAAGCGTGCGCTCGCTCGCTCGTCTGTGTGTGTTGGGTCGTTTACATCAATGTGGTGCAGCTACCTCGTGATAAGCGAGCGTGGACATGTGAACAATACCCCCTCTCACGCTTTTATGCGTGCTAGTAATTGTGTATGGGAATCTTTTGGCTAGTGTATGGCTATCGTGTATGCGAACGAGGAACGAATTTACCGAGGATGAACGTTGTGGTGATGTTGTGCGAAGTTAATATACATGCTAGACATAAGATAGGCATGTGGATGGGTCACATTCGACTGCAACGTGGTGCGTGAGCGATGATATGTGCGGGTAGTCACACTGATCGCGCATAGGATGGCTTCTATTGATTTGTTTCAAAAGAACCTTCCTCGAGGTGCACGAACTTTCTCAACACTTGAGATGCCTTATGCTAGACATAAGATAGGCATGTGGATGGGTCGTATTCGACTGTAACACGGTGCGTGAGCGATGATATGTGCGGGTAGTCACACTGATCGCGCATAGGATGGCTTCTATTGATTTGTTTCAAAAGAACCTTCCTCGAGGTGCACGAACTTTCTCAACACTTGAGATGCCTTATGCTAGACATAAGATAGGCATGTGGATGGGTCACATTCGACTGCAACGTGGTGCGTGAGCGATGATATGTGCGGGTAGTCACACTGATCGCGCATAGGATGGCTTCTATTGATTTGTTTCAAAAGAACCTTCCTCGAGGTGCACGAACTTTCTCAACACTTGAGATGCCTTATGCTAGACATAAGATAGGCATGTGGATGGGTCGTATTCGACTGTAACACGGTGCGTGAGCGATGATATGTGCGGGTAGTCACACTGATCGCGCATAGGATGGCTTCTATTGATTTGTTTCAAAAGAACCTTCCTCGAGGTGCACGAACTTTCTCAACACTTGAGATGCCTTATGCTAGACATAAGATAGGCATGTGGATGGGTCACATTCGACTGCAACGTGGTGCGTGAGCGATGATATGTGCGGGTAGTCACACTGATCGCGCATAGGATGGCTTCTATTGATTTGTTTCAAAAGAACCTTCCTCGAGGTGCACGAACTTTCTCAACACTTGAGATGCCTTATGCTAGACATAAGATAGGCATGTGGATGGGTCGTATTCGACTGTAACACGGTGCGTGAGCGATGATATGTGCGGGTAGTCACACTGATCGCGCATAGGATGGCTTCTATTGATTTGTTTCAAAAGAACCTTCCTCGAGGTGCACGAACTTTCTCAACACTTGAGATGCCTTATGCTAGACATAAGATAGGCATGTGGATGGGTCACATTCGACTGCAACGTGGTGCGTGAGCGATGATATGTGCGGGTAGTCACACTGATCGCGCATAGGATGGCTTCTATTGATTTGTTTCAAAAGAACCTTCCTCGAGGTGCACGAACTTTCTCAACACTTGAGATGCCTTATGCTAGACATAAGATAGGCATGTGGATGGGTCGTATTCGACTGTAACACGGTGCGTGAGCGATGATAGGTATGGGTGGACATATCATTCGCGTGTAGGATAGTAGATGCTGAGCAAATCATAAACTTTTGAAACAGCCCAATAGCGATGCCCTTGGAAATTCCTATGGTGTGGCTATTGGTGTGTTGCAAAAGTTTTGGAAAGGATGGATCAATACTTATGCACTGCTTTCGGGGCCACATGTATATATTAAACAGTGGTCGGTAAATGGCTGAATACAGCGAACATATAACTCATTATGATGATCCATTTATGATGGTAGCCTATGATTCAGCAACTCCTATCTCTACCTCCCCGTGGTACCGACTGGGATACGAGCAACCTTCGGAAAGATCGAGTAACCAACCTCGGTGGGACCTTAGGTCGTATGCAGACAGAGAAGGGGGCACTCGGGCCCCAAAGCTTAAGGTGTGTATACGATCCGTGCCGATAGTTGAATGGTGGAAGGGGCGATACAAATATGAAGCCGCGAACGGACCCTGTGGGGTACCGGGGCAAACCTCACAGTAATGTTGCCCTTGCTGTGGTATGGCAGGGTAGTCCACAGTCGACCATATATTTTCCCTAGCGACTCGTGGGAACCACATGAAAAGCAAAACCAACCCAATGCGAAGATCGAAGCGTATTCATCACCCTAAGAAGTGTCCTTGTTGTGTTAACTCAGTGGCATCGTCGTCCTCATCGTCGTCCTCATCGTCATCATCGTCCTCATCATCATCGTCCTCGTCCTCGTCCTCGTCCTCGTCCTCGTCCTCGTCCTCGTCCTCATCGCTATTCCCTTCTCCGGTTATAGATATAAATCCGGATGAAGAATCGAAGAGCGAGCAGCAGTGGTCTGACCACCCATTAGCACCGTCATCGCCATCCGAAATGACACAAGACCCACTGTACGAAGAATCGAAGAGCGAGCAGCAATGGTCTGACCACCCCTTAGCATCGCCATCGTCATCCGAAATGACACAAGACCCACTACACGTGGAATCGAATAGTGAGCAGCAATGGTCTGACCACCCCTTAGCAACGCCACCCTTATCAGTATCATGGGAACCACTAGCATCGTCATCCAGAGTGATGCAACTACCCCAGTCCCCTTCTGTAGACATAGAGTCGTTTGATACACAGCAGACGATCCAATTAGACTCTCTGAAAGAACTCAGAGTTGTCCTAGAGCCGATAGATGCTAGTCAATATGATATACAAACCATAAGACTATCTAGAACTGAAACAAGAATGTTCATCTTGCACCACTACGACATGGGTGATTCAGTGTCGGACACCCTCTTGGCATTGAATTCCACATATGGACAAACTGTTACTCGTAGAACGGTTACGATGTGGTACAAAAGGTTCGATACCGACAGGAACTGCGCGGATCGTCCACGCAAAGGCCGTCCGAAGGCAATCGATAACACAGCAACACTGCTTGCTGATGTGAAACAAAACAGCCAGCAATCTACGAGGTCTATGGCCCAGAAATACAACTGTTCGGCAGCGACTGTTATGCGAACGTTGCATAAACTAAACTATGTGCCAAAAAGAATGGGATACCACCCACACAAGCTAGACCCAGTCAACCTTGCAAAGCGGGTGAAACTAGCCAACGACTACTCAGACAAAGTGAACGAGACCAGGGTATGCTCGATAATTTGGTCACTTGTGATGAATCTAAGATACCCATGTTTGCGCCTCACAGAGGCATACATTGGATCGTAAAAGGCGCCATGCCGAAGACAATCGCCAAAGACAGGATGAATCGCAAGTGGAACATGCTCTGTGTGTTTTGGGATCGACGAGGCATTATACACTGGGAATTGCTAGACAAGGGTGTATCTGTTAACCGTAAACGATATCAGAAGCAGCTGGAAAAGGTGGCTGGTATACTGGGAGTGAGTAAACATAGGCCGGTACCCCTACTACACGATAACGCTCCGTGCCATAGGGCACATGAAACGATAGATAAGGCGAGGAGCCTGGGATTTAACATATTGAACCATCCTCCTTACTCACCAGACATCAGTCCATCGGACTACCATTTATTCAGGTCATTGAGTAATAAGCTTAGGAATAAACTCTTCAGGACTAAGGACGAGATGAGCGCATTCCTAAAAGAGTTCTTCGATAGCAAGCCTCCTACGTTCTATGCCAGAGGCATAGATTCCCTACCTGCGAGGTGGAAGCGGGTCATAAAATACGGTGGTAAATACTGCTTCTAGGTCAGTGTTATGTCATGTATGTTATGTGTTGTGTATCGTCCAATAAAAAAGAGAGAAGCCCCCCTAAATGTGTGGGGCTTCTCTCTTTTTTATTAAATTCCCCTGCGCCTTAATCTATGCAACACGCATTACATCTGGTTCTACGGCTAAGTCCCAGAAACGAGGTCATAAGTCGAAAAAATTCTAAGTCCGAACAATATTCTAAGTCCAAGAAATATGTTCCCGGATCACCCCCCATCGGAATCCGACCCACACCCGGCACTGGTACTGATTACGGTGTCCCAAGTTGCCCCGATCGAACGAGGTGTCTCTGCTAGCGGTATAAGCTGTGCACCATGTCCTGGAATGCAAAGTAGCATGTTTTGGCAAAGTCCCCCCCCCAGCACAGCACAGCACAACAGTTTGTTCAATTTCTCACTGCGCGACCCAGCACGCAGTACGTGTAACAATGCCCCATCAGCATCGGCGCGGCACAGTAGCTTGTGCAGTATTGCCCTTGCGATGCGCTATGTGATGGGCGGGTGCGTCGTGTCCCGTAAGAGAGAAGTCCCACCGTGGTAGCTTAGTGCTGCCCGCGCTGGCTGCTTCTCTCTTTTTTCATTAAATCGCATTGCGCCTGGTAGTATGCAATCGTGCGTGTGTGTGAAATCATCCCATGGCCGGGAATAACAACTGTCAAGTGTTGTCCCCCAGCACAACACAGCACACAACAGTCTGCGCGAGCCAACGCCCGCAGTACGCAGCATCGGCGATAAGTACGATAATGCTATAACACCAAGTGCGTGTGTGAAGCCATTCCCCTCGCTGGATATTACTTTACTTTTTTTTTATTTCATCCTGCGCCTGGTAGTATGCAACCGCGTATGTGTGTGAAACCATTCCATGTCCTGGAATGACAAGTCTCAAGTGCACAACACCCGCACACCAGCACCCGCAGTACGCAATGTGTAAAACACTGCCCCGCCGACAATAACACTAAGTCCCAGAAAGCGTCCATGTCCCCCCAGCATACAGCACACAACAGCGCAACATTGTTCAATTTCTCACTGCGCGACCCAGCGCGCAGTACGTGTAACATTGCCCCATCAGCATCGGCGCGGCACAGTAGCTTGCGCAGTCTTGCCCGGGTGCGTCGTGTTCCGTAAGAGAGAAGTCCCACCGTGGTAGCTTAGTGCTGTCCGCGCTGGCGGCTTCTCTCTTTTTTCATTAAATCGCTTTGCGCCTGGTAGTATGCAATCGTACGTGTGTGTGAAATCATTCCATGTCCTGGAATGACAAGTCTCAAGTGCACAACACCCGCACACCAGCACCCGCAGTACGCAATGTGTAAAAACACTGCCCCGCCGACAATAACACTAAGTGCCAGAAAGCGTCCAAGTCCCCCCCAGCATACAGCACACAACAGCGCTGCGGCGAGCCAACCCCGCAGTACGCAATGTGTAAAACACTGCCCCGTCGACCATAACACTAAGACCCAGAACGCGGTCCACGTCCAGGAATGCAAAGTGTCAAGTGTTGGAAAAGTCCCCCACACAGCGCACACAACACAACAGCGCACGGTTTGTTGAATTTCTCACTGCGCAAGCCAGCACTCGCAGTACGCAGTGTGTATAACACTGCCCCGTCGGCAATAACACCAAGTCCCAGAACGCGTCCACGTCCCGGAATGCAAAGTGTCAAGTGTTGGAAAAGTCCCCCACACAGCGCACACAACACAACAGCGCAAACGGTTTGTTGAATTTCTCACTGCGCAAGCCAGCACTCGCCCAGTACGCAATGTGTAAAACACTGCCCCGCCGACAATAACACTAAGTGCCAGAAAGCGTCCAAGTCCCCCCAGCATACAGCACACAACAGCGCTGCGCGAGCCAACCCCCGCAGTACGCAATGTGTAAAACACTGCCCCGTCGACCATAACACTAAGACCCAGAACGCGTCCACGTCCAGGAATGCAAAGTGTCAAGTGTTGGAAAAGTCCCCCACACAGCGCACACAACACAACAGCGCAACGGTTTGTTGAATTTCTCACTGCGCAAGCCAGCACTCGCAGTACGCAGTGTGTATAACACTGCCCCGTCGGCAATAACACCAAGTCCCAGAACGCGTCCCCGTCCCGGAATGCAAAGTGTCAAGTGTTGGAAAAGTCCCCCACACAGCGCACACAACACAACAGCGCAACGTTTGTTGAATTTCTCACTGCGCAAGCCAGCACTCGCAGTACGCAATGTGTAAAACACTGCCCCGCCGACAATAACACTAAGTGCCAGAAAGCGTCCAAGTCCCCCCAGCATACAGCACACAACAGCGCTGCGCGAGCCAACCCCCGCAGTACGCAATGTGTAAAACACTGCCCCGTCGACCATAACACTAAGACCCAGAACGCGTCCACGTCCAGGAATGCAAGTGTC
>NW_026599690.1:0-28916 GCF_029784135.1 Toxorhynchites rutilus septentrionalis | reverse complement strand
AGCCGAACGTATCCAAAATTCTAGGTTATAATAAGTGACCTTCCCATATCGTTTAAGGGAGTAAAAAAAGTGATTGGTGCTGTAATCATTCAAGAGATCAAACATAAACTCATTTTAGAAATTAATTTATGGACAGCTACCAATTAACTTTTGAGGTAGTTGAAATCGATAGCATTCGAGTAGAGCCGGTACATCAATATAGATGCACTTTTATGTACATCCCATTGATACTATTATGGTGGAATTAACACCTGACGAATCACTGGATATTCGAGAGTTGGATCTTCGAGAACCACCAATAATCACACCGAAAACAATTGAATAGAGCATCAACTAACAAACGAGGATATGCAGAAATTAGCTTATGTGATAAAAAAAAATTCCATGAACAACTAACAATTGGTTAGGTTGAACCACATTACGTCTATACGAAATCATTCTACAAAAATGCGAAACCGAAGCGTTGCTCTCTCCCAGTCCAGATGGAAATTGATCGTGTGATACAAGAAGAAGAGAAAAACAAGTTCGAGTAGTTCTGCCCAGTGTGGTAGCAGAAGATGCTTTCCAAGAACTTTAACCAGCTCGATATCAGCCCCTATGCTCCTGGTCAACTCGAATTTTAGTTCAACATTCGTTATTAAGTCAAATGCATCTGATGCTGCTGTGGTTGCAGCGCTGATTCAAATAATAGATAATGAATAAGTACACAGAAAACAACGCTAACGACGAAAAATAATGCCTCGGAATACTTCTGACGATTGAAGTGAAATGACGCAAGTGTCACTTCTTAGAGGCAAGTAACCACTTTTTACTGACATCCCCCTAAATGAATCAAGTCAAGATTACACGATGTTGAGAACCTCACAGAGATCATTTCGCTTTGAACTATGAACCGCTTGCTTCGGGAAAATGTAGAAATACATGCTTACTTGTGATTAAGGACTTATTCAGCAAATTTTCAATCGTTCTACCGTTCCCTCAAACCACTACAGAATCTTTGGAATCTTTGGTGGTGTAATTGTGACCTCAATTCGAGCGACAATTGAGACAAATCACAAGGAGTGGTCAAATAAAATACAGTTCATTGCGAATGCTATAAGAAACTTTGTACATGAAGCCACATGTTGCACACCATACTTCACAGTTTTTAGAAGGAATATGGATGTAAATATAGCTTTTTCAGGTCTTTGGAGCGCACACTTCAGCTTCAAAACTTCTGAACACGCTTACTATAACGCCACCTGCAATCGGGGTTTTATGTAGCAATTGCACAAGTGTGAATTAATTTAGAAAATCGCGGAATCTCTGCCACAGGGAATTGAAAACTGTACTTTCACTACTGAGAGTATTTATCGCAATTTGAGGATGAAAGGAAAAATAAAAAAATGAACGTGAAATCGCTCACTAATAATATAATAGCGAACCCGGGTTACCCGCAAGTGAATAATATCCTAGTTGTTAAACCATTAACAAATTGCTGCATTGTTCAGAATGTCACATAGTCACTCGCTCTCACTCTCACTATGATCTCGCGCTCACTCTCAGATCGTAGAAAAGAGCAAATATCGATGTCTCTCCTGTACAACTCAGTCACTCACTCGGCCACATCCCATCGTCGCCATTTTAATACATCCCGGCCACATCCCATCACAGCCATTTTAAATTTAGTCATACCGTCATTTCAAATTTCGTTATTTCGTGTATATATTGTCTCTTTCCAGCTTATTTAATCCACTGGGGCGAATACTCAGAAATAATTAATACTCATTTAATCCACTGGGCGAATACTCAGAAATAACAAAAAATTCAGCTTGTTTTAAGTTTTGTTAATTGAAAAAAATTGTCGATTCTATAACAATTTGAGAATTTGAACAGTTTGAATATTTCCAAAAACGGACTAATATTCAAAAATGAAGAATTCCATTTCAAGAAGTCGCAGATGGACATAACGAGATTTTTGTGGGTTGGTTTTTATTTTCTAGAATAGATGCTTTAAACTACAGAATTCATTCGCCTCTAGCAGTTTTTTTTCTGGGTTGTGGCAAATCTGATTACCAATTCCAATCGAATGTATTGTTCCGCCATTATGAAGGGCCCGAAGTGTTGACTAGAATAAATCAGCTGTATGAGTACGATTGCATTAACATACCGTTATTGAGGAACACATGATAGAACGGAAATTTATTTATAAGTTTACGGTTAGTAATTAAGGATGTAGATATAGTGTTCAATCTCCGAACCGTCAGAGATTTTTCGGTTGGATATTTGACGCGGGTTCACTGATGGCCCTCAAGCAACAATTAGATTTATTCGACCCTTGGGCAAAACCAAGTTCAGCTGTTTGGACTCGAGAAAAATCACATTAGTGGATGATATCGTTAGTAATGCTTCTATTTTGAATTCTATGATCACAATCTTCAATCAATCAAAATTATTTATATTCATTATATTTACATATTTTGATAAAATATAAAATTTCGTGATACTTATAGTAGGGGTAAAACTTTTTTTGTATTGGTGGTGTCTATAGATTATCGATTTCGGTGTCATTTGAGTCAAAATAAAATTTTGAATATTATTTCAAAATGACCATGAAAATGCCATATACTTCAGATTCATTGGATGAAAAAGTGGACCACGAATGAGTAACTTTGAATTCTTCCCAATCAGACGACGTTGATCCTTTTATTGGAGATCCATATTCAAACCAGTCAGTGTCCTCCGTTAATCATAAATATATTTGAACAAAATATATTAATAAAATTATATTGAAAATTATAGATTCCTCTATTCCTCTATTCCTCTATTCGAATATACAGCCGAACGTATCCAAAATTCTAGGTTATAATAAGTGACCTTCCCATATCGTTTAAGGGAGTAAAAAAAGTGATTGGTGCTGTAATCATTCAAGAGATCAAACATAAACTCATTTTAGAAATTAATTTATGGACAGCTACCAATTAACTTTTGAGGTAGTTGAAATCGATAGCATTCGAGTAGAGCCGGTACATCAATATAGATGCACTTTTATGTACATCCCATTGATACTATTATGGTGGAATTAACACCTGACGAATCACTGGATATTCGAGAGTTGGATCTTCGAGAACCACCAATAATCACACCGAAAACAATTGAATAGAGCATCAACTAACAAACGAGGATATGCAGAAATTAGCTTATGTGATAAAAAAAAATTCCATGAACAACTAACAATTGGTTAGGTTGAACCACATTACGTCTATACGAAATCATTCTACAAAAATGCGAAACCGAAGCGTTGCTCTCTCCCAGTCCAGATGGAAATTGATCGTGTGATACAAGAAGAAGAGAAAAACAAGTTCGAGTAGTTCTGCCCAGTGTGGTAGCAGAAGATGCTTTCCAAGAACTTTAACCAGCTCGATATCAGCCCCTATGCTCCTGGTCAACTCGAATTTTAGTTCAACATTCGTTATTAAGTCAAATGCATCTGATGCTGCTGTGGTTGCAGCGCTGATTCAAATAATAGATAATGAATAAGTACACAGAAAACAACGCTAACGACGAAAAATAATGCCTCGGAATACTTCTGACGATTGAAGTGAAATGACGCAAGTGTCACTTCTTAGAGGCAAGTAACCACTTTTACTGACATCCCCCTAAATGAATCAAGTCAAGATTACACGATGTTGAGAACCTCACAGAGATCATTTCGCTTTGAACTATGAACCGCTTGCTTCGGGAAAATGTAGAAATACATGCTTACTTGTGATTAAGGACTTATTCAGCAAATTTTCAATCGTTCTACCGTTCCCTCAAACCACTACAGAATCTTTGGAATCTTTGGTGGTGTAATTGTGACCTCAATTCGAGCGACAATTGAGACAAATCACAAGGAGTGGTCAAATAAAATACAGTTCATTGCGAATGCTATAAGAAACTTTGTACATGAAGCCACATGTTGCACACCATACTTCACAGTTTTTAGAAGGAATATGGATGTAAATATAGCTTTTTCAGGTCTTTGGAGCGCACACTTCAGCTTCAAAACTTCTGAACACGCTTACTATAACGCCACCTGCAATCGGGGTTTTATGTAGCAATTGCACAAGTGTGAATTAATTTAGAAAATCGCGGAATCTCTGCCACAGGGAATTGAAAACTGTACTTTCACTACTGAGAGTATTTATCGCAATTTGAGGATGAAAGGAAAAATAAAAAAATGAACGTGAAATCGCTCACTAATAATATAATAGCGAACCCGGGTTACCCGCAAGTGAATAATATCCTAGTTGTTAAACCATTAACAAATTGCTGCATTGTTCAGAATGTCACATAGTCACTCGCTCTCACTCTCACTATGATCTCGCGCTCACTCTCAGATCGTAGAAAAGAGCAAATATCGATGTCTCTCCTGTACAACTCAGTCACTCACTCGGCCACATCCCATCGTCGCCATTTTAATACATCCCGGCCACATCCCATCACAGCCATTTTAAATTTAGTCATACCGTCATTTCAAATTTCGTTATTTCGTGTATATATTGTCTCTTTCCAGCTTATTTAATCCACTGGGCGAATACTCAGAAATAATTAATACTCATTTAATCCACTGGGCGAATACTCAGAAATAACAAAAAATTCAGCTTGTTTTAAGTTTTGTTAATTGAAAAAAATTGTCGATTCTATAACAATTTGAGAATTTGAACAGTTTGAATATTTCCAAAAACGGACTAATATTCAAAAATGAAGAATTCCATTTCAAGAAGTCGCAGATGGACATAACGAGATTTTTGTGGGTTGGTTTTTATTTTCTAGAATAGATGCTTTAAACTACAGAATTCATTCGCCTCTAGCAGTTTTTTTTCTGGGTTGTGGCAAATCTGATTACCAATTCCAATCGAATGTTTGTTCCGCCATTATGAAGGGCCCGAAGTGTTGACTAGAATAAATCAGCTGTATGAGTACGATTGCATTAACATACCGTTATTGAGGAACACATGATAGAACGGAAATTTATTTATAAGTTTACGGTTAGTAATTAAGGATGTAGATATAGTGTTCAATCTCCGAACCGTCAGAGATTTTTCGGTTGGATATTTGACGCGGGTTCACTGATGGCCCTCAAGCAACAATTAGATTTATTCGACCCTTGGGCAAAACCAAGTTCAGCTGTTTGGACTCGAGAAAAATCACATTAGTGGATGATATCGTTAGTAATGCTTCTATTTTGAATTCTATGATCACAATCTTCAATCAATCAAAATTATTTATATTCATTATATTTACATATTTTGATAAAATATAAAATTTCGTGATACTTATAGTAGGGGTAAAACTTTTTTTGTATTGGTGGTGTCTATAGATTATCGATTTCGGTGTCATTTGAGTCAAAATAAAATTTTGAATATTATTTCAAAATGACCATGAAAATGCCATATACTTCAGATTCATTGGATGAAAAAGTGGACCACGAATGAGTAACTTTGAATTCTTCCCAATCAGACGACGTTGATCCTTTTATTGGAGATCCATATTCAAACCAGTCAGTGTCCTCCGTTAATCATAAATATATTTGAACAAAATATATTAATAAAATTATATTGAAAATTATAGATTCCTCTATTCCTCTATTCCTCTATTCGAATATACAGCCGAACGTATCCAAAATTCTAGGTTATAATAAGTGACCTTCCCATATCGTTTAAGGGAGTAAAAAAAGTGATTGGTGCTGTAATCATTCAAGAGATCAAACATAAACTCATTTTAGAAATTAATTTATGGACAGCTACCAATTAACTTTTGAGGTAGTTGAAATCGATAGCATTCGAGTAGAGCCGGTACATCAATATAGATGCACTTTTATGTACATCCCATTGATACTATTATGGTGGAATTAACACCTGACGAATCACTGGATATTCGAGAGTTGGATCTTCGAGAACCACCAATAATCACACCGAAAACAATTGAATAGAGCATCAACTAACAAACGAGGATATGCAGAAATTAGCTTATGTGATAAAAAAAAATTCCATGAACAACTAACAATTGGTTAGGTTGAACCACATTACGTCTATACGAAATCATTCTACAAAAATGCGAAACCGAAGCGTTGCTCTCTCCCAGTCCAGATGGAAATTGATCGTGTGATACAAGAAGAAGAGAAAAACAAGTTCGAGTAGTTCTGCCCAGTGTGGTAGCAGAAGATGCTTTCCAAGAACTTTAACCAGCTCGATATCAGCCCCTATGCTCCTGGTCAACTCGAATTTTAGTTCAACATTCGTTATTAAGTCAAATGCATCTGATGCTGCTGTGGTTGCAGCGCTGATTCAAATAATAGATAATGAATAAGTACACAGAAAACAACGCTAACGACGAAAAATAATGCCTCGGAATACTTCTGACGATTGAAGTGAAATGACGCAAGTGTCACTTCTTAGAGGCAAGTAACCACTTTTACTGACATCCCCCTAAATGAATCAAGTCAAGATTACACGATGTTGAGAACCTCACAGAGATCATTTCGCTTTGAACTATGAACCGCTTGCTTCGGGAAAATGTAGAAATACATGCTTACTTGTGATTAAGGACTTATTCAGCAAATTTTCAATCGTTCTACCGTTCCCTCAAACCACTACAGAATCTTTGGAATCTTTGGTGGTGTAATTGTGAACTCAATTCGAGCGACAATTGAGACAAATCACAAGGAGTGGTCAAATAAAATACAGTTCATTGCGAATGCTATAAGAAACTTTGTACATGAAGCCACATGTTGCACACCATACTTCACAGTTTTTAGAAGGAATATGGATGTAAATATAGCTTTTTCAGGTCTTTGGAGCGCACACTTCAGCTTCAAAACTTCTGAACACGCTTACTATAACGCCACCTGCAATCGGGGTTTTATGTAGCAATTGCACAAGTGTGAATTAATTTAGAAAATCGCGGAATCTCTGCCACAGGGAATTGAAAACTGTACTTTCACTACTGAGAGTATTTATCGCAATTTGAGGATGAAAGGAAAAATAAAAAAATGAACGTGAAATCGCTCACTAATAATATAATAGCGAACCCGGGTTACCCGCAAGTGAATAATATCCTAGTTGTTAAACCATTAACAAATTGCTGCATTGTTCAGAATGTCACATAGTCACTCGCTCTCACTCTCACTATGATCTCGCGCTCACTCTCAGATCGTAGAAAAGAGCAAATATCGATGTCTCTCCTGTACAACTCAGTCACTCACTCGGCCACATCCCATCGTCGCCATTTTAATACATCCCGGCCACATCCCATCACAGCCATTTTAAATTTAGTCATACCGTCATTTCAAATTTCGTTATTTCGTGTATATATTGTCTCTTTCCAGCTTATTTAATCCACTGGGCGAATACTCAGAAATAATTAATACTCATTTAATCCACTGGGCGAATACTCAGAAATAACAAAAAATTCAGCTTGTTTTAAGTTTTGTTAATTGAAAAAAATTGTCGATTCTATAACAATTTGAGAATTTGAACAGTTTGAATATTTCCAAAAACGGACTAATATTCAAAAATGAAGAATTCCATTTCAAGAAGTCGCAGATGGACATAACGAGATTTTTGTGGGTTGGTTTTTATTTTCTAGAATAGATGCTTTAAACTACAGAATTCATTCGCCTCTAGCAGTTTTTTTTCTGGGTTGTGGCAAATCTGATTACCAATTCCAATCGAATGTTTGTTCCGCCATTATGAAGGGCCCGAAGTGTTGACTAGAATAAATCAGCTGTATGAGTACGATTGCATTAACATACCGTTATTGAGGAACACATGATAGAACGGAAATTTATTTATAAGTTTACGGTTAGTAATTAAGGATGTAGATATAGTGTTCAATCTCCGAACCGTCAGAGATTTTTCGGTTGGATATTTGACGCGGGTTCACTGATGGCCCTCAAGCAACAATTAGATTTATTCGACCCTTGGGCAAAACCAAGTTCAGCTGTTTGGACTCGAGAAAAATCACATTAGTGGATGATATCGTTAGTAATGCTTCTATTTTGAATTCTATGATCACAATCTTCAATCAATCAAAATTATTTATATTCATTATATTTACATATTTTGATAAAATATAAAATTTCGTGATACTTATAGTAGGGGTAAAACTTTTTTTGTATTGGTGGTGTCTATAGATTATCGATTTCGGTGTCATTTGAGTCAAAATAAAATTTTGAATATTATTTCAAAATGACCATGAAAATGCCATATACTTCAGATTCATTGGATGAAAAAGTGGACCACGAATGAGTAACTTTGAATTCTTCCCAATCAGACGACGTTGATCCTTTTATTGGAGATCCATATTCAAACCAGTCAGTGTCCTCCGTTAATCATAAATATATTTGAACAAAATATATTAATAAAATTATATTGAAAATTATAGATTCCTCTATTCCTCTATTCCTCTATTCGAATATACAGCCGAACGTATCCAAAATTCTAGGTTATAATAAGTGACCTTCCCATATCGTTTAAGGGAGTAAAAAAAGTGATTGGTGCTGTAATCATTCAAGAGATCAAACATAAACTCATTTTAGAAATTAATTTATGGACAGCTACCAATTAACTTTTGAGGTAGTTGAAATCGATAGCATTCGAGTAGAGCCGGTACATCAATATAGATGCACTTTTATGTACATCCCATTGATACTATTATGGTGGAATTAACACCTGACGAATCACTGGATATTCGAGAGTTGGATCTTCGAGAACCACCAATAATCACACCGAAAACAATTGAATAGAGCATCAACTAACAAACGAGGATATGCAGAAATTAGCTTATGTGATAAAAAAAAATTCCATGAACAACTAACAATTGGTTAGGTTGAACCACATTACGTCTATACGAAATCATTCTACAAAAATGCGAAACCGAAGCGTTGCTCTCTCCCAGTCCAGATGGAAATTGATCGTGTGATACAAGAAGAAGAGAAAAACAAGTTCGAGTAGTTCTGCCCAGTGTGGTAGCAGAAGATGCTTTCCAAGAACTTTAACCAGCTCGATATCAGCCCCTATGCTCCTGGTCAACTCGAATTTTAGTTCAACATTCGTTATTAAGTCAAATGCATCTGATGCTGCTGTGGTTGCAGCGCTGATTCAAATAATAGATAATGAATAAGTACACAGAAAACAACGCTAACGACGAAAAATAATGCCTCGGAATACTTCTGACGATTGAAGTGAAATGACGCAAGTGTCACTTCTTAGAGGCAAGTAACCACTTTTACTGACATCCCCCTAAATGAATCAAGTCAAGATTACACGATGTTGAGAACCTCACAGAGATCATTTCGCTTTGAACTATGAACCGCTTGCTTCGGGAAAATGTAGAAATACATGCTTACTTGTGATTAAGGACTTATTCAGCAAATTTTCAATCGTTCTACCGTTCCCTCAAACCACTACAGAATCTTTGGAATCTTTGGTGGTGTAATTGTGACCTCAATTCGAGCGACAATTGAGACAAATCACAAGGAGTGGTCAAATAAAATACAGTTCATTGCGAATGCTATAAGAAACTTTGTACATGAAGCCACATGTTGCACACCATACTTCACAGTTTTTAGAAGGAATATGGATGTAAATATAGCTTTTTCAGGTCTTTGGAGCGCACACTTCAGCTTCAAAACTTCTGAACACGCTTACTATAACGCCACCTGCAATCGGGGTTTTATGTAGCAATTGCACAAGTGTGAATTAATTTAGAAAATCGCGGAATCTCTGCCACAGGGAATTGAAAACTGTACTTTCACTACTGAGAGTATTTATCGCAATTTGAGGATGAAAGGAAAAATAAAAAAATGAACGTGAAATCGCTCACTAATAATATAATAGCGAACCCGGGTTACCCGCAAGTGAATAATATCCTAGTTGTTAAACCATTAACAAATTGCTGCATTGTTCAGAATGTCACATAGTCACTCGCTCTCACTCTCACTATGATCTCGCGCTCACTCTCAGATCGTAGAAAAGAGCAAATATCGATGTCTCTCCTGTACAACTCAGTCACTCACTCGGCCACATCCCATCGTCGCCATTTTAATACATCCCGGCCACATCCCATCACAGCCATTTTAAATTTAGTCATACCGTCATTTCAAATTTCGTTATTTCGTGTATATATTGTCTCTTTCCAGCTTATTTAATCCACTGGGCGAATACTCAGAAATAATTAATACTCATTTAATCCACTGGGCGAATACTCAGAAATAACAAAAAATTCAGCTTGTTTTAAGTTTTGTTAATTGAAAAAAATTGTCGATTCTATAACAATTTGAGAATTTGAACAGTTTGAATATTTCCAAAAACGGACTAATATTCAAAAATGAAGAATTCCATTTCAAGAAGTCGCAGATGGACATAACGAGATTTTTGTGGGTTGGTTTTTATTTTCTAGAATAGATGCTTTAAACTACAGAATTCATTCGCCTCTAGCAGTTTTTTTTCTGGGTTGTGGCAAATCTGATTACCAATTCCAATCGAATGTTTGTTCCGCCATTATGAAGGGCCCGAAGTGTTGACTAGAATAAATCAGCTGTATGAGTACGATTGCATTAACATACCGTTATTGAGGAACACATGATAGAACGGAAATTTATTTATAAGTTTACGGTTAGTAATTAAGGATGTAGATATAGTGTTCAATCTCCGAACCGTCAGAGATTTTTCGGTTGGATATTTGACGCGGGTTCACTGATGGCCCTCAAGCAACAATTAGATTTATTCGACCCTTGGGCAAAACCAAGTTCAGCTGTTTGGACTCGAGAAAAATCACATTAGTGGATGATATCGTTAGTAATGCTTCTATTTTGAATTCTATGATCACAATCTTCAATCAATCAAAATTATTTATATTCATTATATTTACATATTTTGATAAAATATAAAATTTCGTGATACTTATAGTAGGGGTAAAACTTTTTTTGTATTGGTGGTGTCTATAGATTATCGATTTCGGTGTCATTTGAGTCAAAATAAAATTTTGAATATTATTTCAAAATGACCATGAAAATGCCATATACTTCAGATTCATTGGATGAAAAAGTGGACCACGAATGAGTAACTTTGAATTCTTCCCAATCAGACGACGTTGATCCTTTTATTGGAGATCCATATTCAAACCAGTCAGTGTCCTCCGTTAATCATAAATATATTTGAACAAAATATATTAATAAAATTATATTGAAAATTATAGATTCCTCTATTCCTCTATTCCTCTATTCGAATATACAGCCGAACGTATCCAAAATTCTAGGTTATAATAAGTGACCTTCCCATATCGTTTAAGGGAGTAAAAAAAGTGATTGGTGCTGTAATCATTCAAGAGATCAAACATAAACTCATTTTAGAAATTAATTTATGGACAGCTACCAATTAACTTTTGAGGTAGTTGAAATCGATAGCATTCGAGTAGAGCCGGTACATCAATATAGATGCACTTTTATGTACATCCCATTGATACTATTATGGTGGAATTAACACCTGACGAATCACTGGATATTCGAGAGTTGGATCTTCGAGAACCACCAATAATCACACCGAAAACAATTGAATAGAGCATCAACTAACAAACGAGGATATGCAGAAATTAGCTTATGTGATAAAAAAAAATTCCATGAACAACTAACAATTGGTTAGGTTGAACCACATTACGTCTATACGAAATCATTCTACAAAAATGCGAAACCGAAGCGTTGCTCTCTCCCAGTCCAGATGGAAATTGATCGTGTGATACAAGAAGAAGAGAAAAACAAGTTCGAGTAGTTCTGCCCAGTGTGGTAGCAGAAGATGCTTTCCAAGAACTTTAACCAGCTCGATATCAGCCCCTATGCTCCTGGTCAACTCGAATTTTAGTTCAACATTCGTTATTAAGTCAAATGCATCTGATGCTGCTGTGGTTGCAGCGCTGATTCAAATAATAGATAATGAATAAGTACACAGAAAACAACGCTAACGACGAAAAATAATGCCTCGGAATACTTCTGACGATTGAAGTGAAATGACGCAAGTGTCACTTCTTAGAGGCAAGTAACCACTTTTACTGACATCCCCCTAAATGAATCAAGTCAAGATTACACGATGTTGAGAACCTCACAGAGATCATTTCGCTTTGAACTATGAACCGCTTGCTTCGGGAAAATGTAGAAATACATGCTTACTTGTGATTAAGGACTTATTCAGCAAATTTTCAATCGTTCTACCGTTCCCTCAAACCACTACAGAATCTTTGGAATCTTTGGTGGTGTAATTGTGACCTCAATTCGAGCGACAATTGAGACAAATCACAAGGAGTGGTCAAATAAAATACAGTTCATTGCGAATGCTATAAGAAACTTTGTACATGAAGCCACATGTTGCACACCATACTTCACAGTTTTTAGAAGGAATATGGATGTAAATATAGCTTTTTCAGGTCTTTGGAGCGCACACTTCAGCTTCAAAACTTCTGAACACGCTTACTATAACGCCACCTGCAATCGGGGTTTTATGTAGCAATTGCACAAGTGTGAATTAATTTAGAAAATCGCGGAATCTCTGCCACAGGGAATTGAAAACTGTACTTTCACTACTGAGAGTATTTATCGCAATTTGAGGATGAAAGGAAAAATAAAAAAATGAACGTGAAATCGCTCACTAATAATATAATAGCGAACCCGGGTTACCCGCAAGTGAATAATATCCTAGTTGTTAAACCATTAACAAATTGCTGCATTGTTCAGAATGTCACATAGTCACTCGCTCTCACTCTCACTATGATCTCGCGC
This sequence comes from Toxorhynchites rutilus septentrionalis, assembly GCF_029784135.1. Lineage (NCBI taxonomy): Eukaryota > Metazoa > Arthropoda > Insecta > Diptera > Culicidae > Toxorhynchites > Toxorhynchites rutilus. The sequence continues at coordinate 16,123 of NW_026599690.1, read as the reverse complement.
TCACTCTCAGATCGTAGAAAAGAGCAAATATCGATGTCTCTCCTGTACAACTCAGTCACTCACTCGGCCACATCCCATCGTCGCCATTTTAATACATCCCGGCCACATCCCATCACAGCCATTTTAAATTTAGTCATACCGTCATTTCAAATTTCGTTATTTCGTGTATATATTGTCTCTTTCCAGCTTATTTAATCCACTGGGCGAATACTCAGAAATAATTAATACTCATTTAATCCACTGGGCGAATACTCAGAAATAACAAAAAATTCAGCTTGTTTTAAGTTTTGTTAATTGAAAAAAATTGTCGATTCTATAACAATTTGAGAATTTGAACAGTTTGAATATTTCCAAAAACGGACTAATATTCAAAAATGAAGAATTCCATTTCAAGAAGTCGCAGATGGACATAACGAGATTTTTGTGGGTTGGTTTTTATTTTCTAGAATAGATGCTTTAAACTACAGAATTCATTCGCCTCTAGCAGTTTTTTTTCTGGGTTGTGGCAAATCTGATTACCAATTCCAATCGAATGTTTGTTCCGCCATTATGAAGGGCCCGAAGTGTTGACTAGAATAAATCAGCTGTATGAGTACGATTGCATTAACATACCGTTATTGAGGAACACATGATAGAACGGAAATTTATTTATAAGTTTACGGTTAGTAATTAAGGATGTAGATATAGTGTTCAATCTCCGAACCGTCAGAGATTTTTCGGTTGGATATTTGACGCGGGTTCACTGATGGCCCTCAAGCAACAATTAGATTTATTCGACCCTTGGGCAAAACCAAGTTCAGCTGTTTGGACTCGAGAAAAATCACATTAGTGGATGATATCGTTAGTAATGCTTCTATTTTGAATTCTATGATCACAATCTTCAATCAATCAAAATTATTTATATTCATTATATTTACATATTTTGATAAAATATAAAATTTCGTGATACTTATAGTAGGGGTAAAACTTTTTTTGTATTGGTGGTGTCTATAGATTATCGATTTCGGTGTCATTTGAGTCAAAATAAAATTTTGAATATTATTTCAAAATGACCATGAAAATGCCATATACTTCAGATTCATTGGATGAAAAAGTGGACCACGAATGAGTAACTTTGAATTCTTCCCAATCAGACGACGTTGATCCTTTTATTGGAGATCCATATTCAAACCAGTCAGTGTCCTCCGTTAATCATAAATATATTTGAACAAAATATATTAATAAAATTATATTGAAAATTATAGATTCCTCTATTCCTCTATTCCTCTATTCGAATATACAGCCGAACGTATCCAAAATTCTAGGTTATAATAAGTGACCTTCCCATATCGTTTAAGGGAGTAAAAAAAGTGATTGGTGCTGTAATCATTCAAGAGATCAAACATAAACTCATTTTAGAAATTAATTTATGGACAGCTACCAATTAACTTTTGAGGTAGTTGAAATCGATAGCATTCGAGTAGAGCCGGTACATCAATATAGATGCACTTTTATGTACATCCCATTGGGTGACCGGAATAAATCGCCACAGTAAACAACTGCAACAGAAACAACCGCTTAGAAAAAGTGTAGTAGGCTAGAAATATTTGGCGCGGGAAAAACATCATGTGCCTCACATTTCTATTATAAATTTATTCTCTTGTTCTCGTTTTTCGAAATTTATTCTGAGGACAATGTAATGGGGACGAAGTCCCCATTTGGCGAGGATAAGGAATCGAGGCGGCCCATGCCGCCAAGATGACGCAATCCGAGTCCACCGCCGACCCGCCGTCGGAAGCGGCGGTGTCTCGCACGCAAACCTGGGATCCACTGATTGCCCGGTTAGTTTGAAACATAGGATACGATCCTTTAGCAATGTCCGACCGAGCTCTAGCGAGCGTCGGACGGTATACGTCTGCCCGGGGCGTTACGTTTGCCTGGGGCGATACGTTTGCCCGGTTAATTCTTGTTTTGAAATACAATACCGCGCCACAATATTTATAGCCTACTACACATTTTATAAGCGGTGGTTTCTGTTGCAGTCGTTTTCTGTGGCGATTTATTCCGGGAACCATCCCATTGATACTATTATGGTGGAATTAACACCTGACGAATCACTGGATATTCGAGAGTTGGATCTTCGAGAACCACCAATAATCACACCGAAAACAATTGAATAGAGCATCAACTAACAAACGAGGATATGCAGAAATTAGCTTATGTGATAAAAAAAAATTCCATGAACAACTAACAATTGGTTAGGTTGAACCACATTACGTCTATACGAAATCATTCTACAAAAATGCGAAACCGAAGCGTTGCTCTCTCCCAGTCCAGATGGAAATTGATCGTGTGATACAAGAAGAAGAGAAAAACAAGTTCGAGTAGTTCTGCCCAGTGTGGTAGCAGAAGATGCTTTCCAAGAACTTTAACCAGCTCGATATCAGCCCCTATGCTCCTGGTCAACTCGAATTTTAGTTCAACATTCGTTATTAAGTCAAATGCATCTGATGCTGCTGTGGTTGCAGCGCTGATTCAAATAATAGATAATGAATAAGTACACAGAAAACAACGCTAACGACGAAAAATAATGCCTCGGAATACTTCTGACGATTGAAGTGAAATGACGCAAGTGTCACTTCTTAGAGGCAAGTAACCACTTTTACTGACATCCCCCTAAATGAATCAAGTCAAGATTACACGATGTTGAGAACCTCACAGAGATCATTTCGCTTTGAACTATGAACCGCTTGCTTCGGGAAAATGTAGAAATACATGCTTACTTGTGATTAAGGACTTATTCAGCAAATTTTCAATCGTTCTACCGTTCCCTCAAACCACTACAGAATCTTTGGAATCTTTGGTGGTGTAATTGTGACCTCAATTCGAGCGACAATTGAGACAAATCACAAGGAGTGGTCAAATAAAATACAGTTCATTGCGAATGCTATAAGAAACTTTGTACATGAAGCCACATGTTGCACACCATACTTCACAGTTTTTAGAAGGAATATGGATGTAAATATAGCTTTTTCAGGTCTTTGGAGCGCACACTTCAGCTTCAAAACTTCTGAACACGCTTACTATAACGCCACCTGCAATCGGGGTTTTATGTAGCAATTGCACAAGTGTGAATTAATTTAGAAAATCGCGGAATCTCTGCCACAGGGAATTGAAAACTGTACTTTCACTACTGAGAGTATTTATCGCAATTTGAGGATGAAAGGAAAAATAAAAAAATGAACGTGAAATCGCTCACTAATAATATAATAGCGAACCCGGGTTACCCGCAAGTGAATAATATCCTAGTTGTTAAACCATTAACAAATTGCTGCATTGTTCAGAATGTCACATAGTCACTCGCTCTCACTCTCACTATGATCTCGCGCTCACTCTCAGATCGTAGAAAAGAGCAAATATCGATGTCTCTCCTGTACAACTCAGTCACTCACTCGGCCACATCCCATCGTCGCCATTTTAATACATCCCGGCCACATCCCATCACAGCCATTTTAAATTTAGTCATACCGTCATTTCAAATTTCGTTATTTCGTGTATATATTGTCTCTTTCCAGCTTATTTAATCCACTGGGCGAATACTCAGAAATAATTAATACTCATTTAATCCACTGGGCGAATACTCAGAAATAACAAAAAATTCAGCTTGTTTTAAGTTTTGTTAATTGAAAAAAATTGTCGATTCTATAACAATTTGAGAATTTGAACAGTTTGAATATTTCCAAAAACGGACTAATATTCAAAAATGAAGAATTCCATTTCAAGAAGTCGCAGATGGACATAACGAGATTTTTGTGGGTTGGTTTTTATTTTCTAGAATAGATGCTTTAAACTACAGAATTCATTCGCCTCTAGCAGTTTTTTTTCTGGGTTGTGGCAAATCTGATTACCAATTCCAATCGAATGTTTGTTCCGCCATTATGAAGGGCCCGAAGTGTTGACTAGAATAAATCAGCTGTATGAGTACGATTGCATTAACATACCGTTATTGAGGAACACATGATAGAACGGAAATTTATTTATAAGTTTACGGTTAGTAATTAAGGATGTAGATATAGTGTTCAATCTCCGAACCGTCAGAGATTTTTCGGTTGGATATTTGACGCGGGTTCACTGATGGCCCTCAAGCAACAATTAGATTTATTCGACCCTTGGGCAAAACCAAGTTCAGCTGTTTGGACTCGAGAAAAATCACATTAGTGGATGATATCGTTAGTAATGCTTCTATTTTGAATTCTATGATCACAATCTTCAATCAATCAAAATTATTTATATTCATTATATTTACATATTTTGATAAAATATAAAATTTCGTGATACTTATAGTAGGGGTAAAACTTTTTTTGTATTGGTGGTGTCTATAGATTATCGATTTCGGTGTCATTTGAGTCAAAATAAAATTTTGAATATTATTTCAAAATGACCATGAAAATGCCATATACTTCAGATTCATTGGATGAAAAAGTGGACCACGAATGAGTAACTTTGAATTCTTCCCAATCAGACGACGTTGATCCTTTTATTGGAGATCCATATTCAAACCAGTCAGTGTCCTCCGTTAATCATAAATATATTTGAACAAAATATATTAATAAAATTATATTGAAAATTATAGATTCCTCTATTCCTCTATTCCTCTATTCGAATATACAGCCGAACGTATCCAAAATTCTAGGTTATAATAAGTGACCTTCCCATATCGTTTAAGGGAGTAAAAAAAGTGATTGGTGCTGTAATCATTCAAGAGATCAAACATAAACTCATTTTAGAAATTAATTTATGGACAGCTACCAATTAACTTTTGAGGTAGTTGAAATCGATAGCATTCGAGTAGAGCCGGTACATCAATATAGATGCACTTTTATGTACATCCCATTGATACTATTATGGTGGAATTAACACCTGACGAATCACTGGATATTCGAGAGTTGGATCTTCGAGAACCACCAATAATCACACCGAAAACAATTGAATAGAGCATCAACTAACAAACGAGGATATGCAGAAATTAGCTTATGTGATAAAAAAAAATTCCATGAACAACTAACAATTGGTTAGGTTGAACCACATTACGTCTATACGAAATCATTCTACAAAAATGCGAAACCGAAGCGTTGCTCTCTCCCAGTCCAGATGGAAATTGATCGTGTGATACAAGAAGAAGAGAAAAACAAGTTCGAGTAGTTCTGCCCAGTGTGGTAGCAGAAGATGCTTTCCAAGAACTTTAACCAGCTCGATATCAGCCCCTATGCTCCTGGTCAACTCGAATTTTAGTTCAACATTCGTTATTAAGTCAAATGCATCTGATGCTGCTGTGGTTGCAGCGCTGATTCAAATAATAGATAATGAATAAGTACACAGAAAACAACGCTAACGACGAAAAATAATGCCTCGGAATACTTCTGACGATTGAAGTGAAATGACGCAAGTGTCACTTCTTAGAGGCAAGTAACCACTTTTACTGACATCCCCCTAAATGAATCAAGTCAAGATTACACGATGTTGAGAACCTCACAGAGATCATTTCGCTTTGAACTATGAACCGCTTGCTTCGGGAAAATGTAGAAATACATGCTTACTTGTGATTAAGGACTTATTCAGCAAATTTTCAATCGTTCTACCGTTCCCTCAAACCACTACAGAATCTTTGGAATCTTTGGTGGTGTAATTGTGACCTCAATTCGAGCGACAATTGAGACAAATCACAAGGAGTGGTCAAATAAAATACAGTTCATTGCGAATGCTATAAGAAACTTTGTACATGAAGCCACATGTTGCACACCATACTTCACAGTTTTTAGAAGGAATATGGATGTAAATATAGCTTTTTCAGGTCTTTGGAGCGCACACTTCAGCTTCAAAACTTCTGAACACGCTTACTATAACGCCACCTGCAATCGGGGTTTTATGTAGCAATTGCACAAGTGTGAATTAATTTAGAAAATCGCGGAATCTCTGCCACAGGGAATTGAAAACTGTACTTTCACTACTGAGAGTATTTATCGCAATTTGAGGATGAAAGGAAAAATAAAAAAATTAACGTGAAATCGCTCACTAATAATATAATAGCGAACCCGGGTTACCCGCAAGTGAATAATATCCTAGTTGTTAAACCATTAACAAATTGCTGCATTGTTCAGAATGTCACATAGTCACTCGCTCTCACTCTCACTATGATCTCGCGCTCACTCTCAGATCGTAGAAAAGAGCAAATATCGATGTCTCTCCTGTACAACTCAGTCACTCACTCGGCCACATCCCATCGTCGCCATTTTAATACATCCCGGCCACATCCCATCACAGCCATTTTAAATTTAGTCATACCGTCATTTCAAATTTCGTTATTTCGTGTATATATTGTCTCTTTCCAGCTTATTTAATCCACTGGGCGAATACTCAGAAATAATTAATACTCATTTAATCCACTGGGCGAATACTCAGAAATAACAAAAAATTCAGCTTGTTTTAAGTTTTGTTAATTGAAAAAAATTGTCGATTCTATAACAATTTGAGAATTTGAACAGTTTGAATATTTCCAAAAACGGACTAATATTCAAAAATGAAGAATTCCATTTCAAGAAGTCGCAGATGGACATAACGAGATTTTTGTGGGTTGGTTTTTATTTTCTAGAATAGATGCTTTAAACTACAGAATTCATTCGCCTCTAGCAGTTTTTTTTCTGGGTTGTGGCAAATCTGATTACCAATTCCAATCGAATGTTTGTTCCGCCATTATGAAGGGCCCGAAGTGTTGACTAGAATAAATCAGCTGTATGAGTACGATTGCATTAACATACCGTTATTGAGGAACACATGATAGAACGGAAATTTATTTATAAGTTTACGGTTAGTAATTAAGGATGTAGATATAGTGTTCAATCTCCGAACCGTCAGAGATTTTTCGGTTGGATATTTGACGCGGGTTCACTGATGGCCCTCAAGCAACAATTAGATTTATTCGACCCTTGGGCAAAACCAAGTTCAGCTGTTTGGACTCGAGAAAAATCACATTAGTGGATGATATCGTTAGTAATGCTTCTATTTTGAATTCTATGATCACAATCTTCAATCAATCAAAATTATTTATATTCATTATATTTACATATTTTGATAAAATATAAAATTTCGTGATACTTATAGTAGGGGTAAAACTTTTTTTGTATTGGTGGTGTCTATAGATTATCGATTTCGGTGTCATTTGAGTCAAAATAAAATTTTGAATATTATTTCAAAATGACCATGAAAATGCCATATACTTCAGATTCATTGGATGAAAAAGTGGACCACGAATGAGTAACTTTGAATTCTTCCCAATCAGACGACGTTGATCCTTTTATTGGAGATCCATATTCAAACCAGTCAGTGTCCTCCGTTAATCATAAATATATTTGAACAAAATATATTAATAAAATTATATTGAAAATTATAGATTCCTCTATTCCTCTATTCCTCTATTCGAATATACAGCCGAACGTATCCAAAATTCTAGGTTATAATAAGTGACCTTCCCATATCGTTTAAGGGAGTAAAAAAAGTGATTGGTGCTGTAATCATTCAAGAGATCAAACATAAACTCATTTTAGAAATTAATTTATGGACAGCTACCAATTAACTTTTGAGGTAGTTGAAATCGATAGCATTCGAGTAGAGCCGGTACATCAATATAGATGCACTTTTATGTACATCCCATTGATACTATTATGGTGGAATTAACACCTGACGAATCACTGGATATTCGAGAGTTGGATCTTCGAGAACCACCAATAATCACACCGAAAACAATTGAATAGAGCATCAACTAACAAACGAGGATATGCAGAAATTAGCTTATGTGATAAAAAAAAATTCCATGAACAACTAACAATTGGTTAGGTTGAACCACATTACGTCTATACGAAATCATTCTACAAAAATGCGAAACCGAAGCGTTGCTCTCTCCCAGTCCAGATGGAAATTGATCGTGTGATACAAGAAGAAGAGAAAAACAAGTTCGAGTAGTTCTGCCCAGTGTGGTAGCAGAAGATGCTTTCCAAGAACTTTAACCAGCTCGATATCAGCCCCTATGCTCCTGGTCAACTCGAATTTTAGTTCAACATTCGTTATTAAGTCAAATGCATCTGATGCTGCTGTGGTTGCAGCGCTGATTCAAATAATAGATAATGAATAAGTACACAGAAAACAACGCTAACGACGAAAAATAATGCCTCGGAATACTTCTGACGATTGAAGTGAAATGACGCAAGTGTCACTTCTTAGAGGCAAGTAACCACTTTTACTGACATCCCCCTAAATGAATCAAGTCAAGATTACACGATGTTGAGAACCTCACAGAGATCATTTCGCTTTGAACTATGAACCGCTTGCTTCGGGAAAATGTAGAAATACATGCTTACTTGTGATTAAGGACTTATTCAGCAAATTTTCAATCGTTCTACCGTTCCCTCAAACCACTACAGAATCTTTGGAATCTTTGGTGGTGTAATTGTGACCTCAATTCGAGCGACAATTGAGACAAATCACAAGGAGTGGTCAAATAAAATACAGTTCATTGCGAATGCTATAAGAAACTTTGTACATGAAGCCACATGTTGCACACCATACTTCACAGTTTTTAGAAGGAATATGGATGTAAATATAGCTTTTTCAGGTCTTTGGAGCGCACACTTCAGCTTCAAAACTTCTGAACACGCTTACTATAACGCCACCTGCAATCGGGGTTTTATGTAGCAATTGCACAAGTGTGAATTAATTTAGAAAATCGCGGAATCTCTGCCACAGGGAATTGAAAACTGTACTTTCACTACTGAGAGTATTTATCGCAATTTGAGGATGAAAGGAAAAATAAAAAAATTAACGTGAAATCGCTCACTAATAATATAATAGCGAACCCGGGTTACCCGCAAGTGAATAATATCCTAGTTGTTAAACCATTAACAAATTGCTGCATTGTTCAGAATGTCACATAGTCACTCGCTCTCACTCTCACTATGATCTCGCGCTCACTCTCAGATCGTAGAAAAGAGCAAATATCGATGTCTCTCCTGTACAACTCAGTCACTCACTCGGCCACATCCCATCGTCGCCATTTTAATACATCCCGGCCACATCCCATCACAGCCATTTTAAATTTAGTCATACCGTCATTTCAAATTTCGTTATTTCGTGTATATATTGTCTCTTTCCAGCTTATTTAATCCACTGGGCGAATACTCAGAAATAATTAATACTCATTTAATCCACTGGGCGAATACTCAGAAATAACAAAAAATTCAGCTTGTTTTAAGTTTTGTTAATTGAAAAAAATTGTCGATTCTATAACAATTTGAGAATTTGAACAGTTTGAATATTTCCAAAAACGGACTAATATTCAAAAATGAAGAATTCCATTTCAAGAAGTCGCAGATGGACATAACGAGATTTTTGTGGGTTGGTTTTTATTTTCTAGAATAGATGCTTTAAACTACAGAATTCATTCGCCTCTAGCAGTTTTTTTTCTGGGTTGTGGCAAATCTGATTACCAATTCCAATCGAATGTTTGTTCCGCCATTATGAAGGGCCCGAAGTGTTGACTAGAATAAATCAGCTGTATGAGTACGATTGCATTAACATACCGTTATTGAGGAACACATGATAGAACGGAAATTTATTTATAAGTTTACGGTTAGTAATTAAGGATGTAGATATAGTGTTCAATCTCCGAACCGTCAGAGATTTTTCGGTTGGATATTTGACGCGGGTTCACTGATGGCCCTCAAGCAACAATTAGATTTATTCGACCCTTGGGCAAAACCAAGTTCAGCTGTTTGGACTCGAGAAAAATCACATTAGTGGATGATATCGTTAGTAATGCTTCTATTTTGAATTCTATGATCACAATCTTCAATCAATCAAAATTATTTATATTCATTATATTTACATATTTTGATAAAATATAAAATTTCGTGATACTTATAGTAGGGGTAAAACTTTTTTTGTATTGGTGGTGTCTATAGATTATCGATTTCGGTGTAATTTGAGTCAAAATAAAATTTTGAATATTATTTCAAAATGACCATGAAAATGCCATATACTTCAGATTCATTGGATGAAAAAGTGGACCACGAATGAGTAACTTTGAATTCTTCCCAATCAGACGACGTTGATCCTTTTATTGGAGATCCATATTCAAACCAGTCAGTGTCCTCCGTTAATCATAAATATATTTGAACAAAATATATTAATAAAATTATATTGAAAATTATAGATTCCTCTATTCCTCTATTCCTCTATTCGAATATACAGCCGAACGTATCCAAAATTCTAGGTTATAATAAGTGACCTTCCCATATCGTTTAAGGGAGTAAAAAAAGTGATTGGTGCTGTAATCATTCAAGAGATCAAACATAAACTCATTTTAGAAATTAATTTATGGACAGCTACCAATTAACTTTTGAGGTAGTTGAAATCGATAGCATTCGAGTAGAGCCGGTACATCAATATAGATGCACTTTTATGTACATCCCATTGATACTATTATGGTGGAATTAACACCTGACGAATCACTGGATATTCGAGAGTTGGATCTTCGAGAACCACCAATAATCACACCGAAAACAATTGAATAGAGCATCAACTAACAAACGAGGATATGCAGAAATTAGCTTATGTGATAAAAAAAAATTCCATGAACAACTAACAATTGGTTAGGTTGAACCACATTACGTCTATACGAAATCATTCTACAAAAATGCGAAACCGAAGCGTTGCTCTCTCCCAGTCCAGATGGAAATTGATCGTGTGATACAAGAAGAAGAGAAAAACAAGTTCGAGTAGTTCTGCCCAGTGTGGTAGCAGAAGATGCTTTCCAAGAACTTTAACCAGCTCGATATCAGCCCCTATGCTCCTGGTCAACTCGAATTTTAGTTCAACATTCGTTATTAAGTCAAATGCATCTGATGCTGCTGTGGTTGCAGCGCTGATTCAAATAATAGATAATGAATAAGTACACAGAAAACAACGCTAACGACGAAAAATAATGCCTCGGAATACTTCTGACGATTGAAGTGAAATGACGCAAGTGTCACTTCTTAGAGGCAAGTAACCACTTTTACTGACATCCCCCTAAATGAATCAAGTCAAGATTACACGATGTTGAGAACCTCACAGAGATCATTTCGCTTTGAACTATGAACCGCTTGCTTCGGGAAAATGTAGAAATACATGCTTACTTGTGATTAAGGACTTATTCAGCAAATTTTCAATCGTTCTACCGTTCCCTCAAACCACTACAGAATCTTTGGAATCTTTGGTGGTGTAATTGTGACCTCAATTCGAGCGACAATTGAGACAAATCACACGGAGTGGTCAAATAAAATACAGTTCATTGCGAATGCTATAAGAAACTTTGTACATGAAGCCACATGTTGCACACCATACTTCACAGTTTTTAGAAGGAATATGGATGTAAATATAGCTTTTTCAGGTCTTTGGAGCGCACACTTCAGCTTCAAAACTTCTGAACACGCTTACTATAACGCCACCTGCAATCGGGGTTTTATGTAGCAATTGCACAAGTGTGAATTAATTTAGAAAATCGCGGAATCTCTGCCACAGGGAATTGAAAACTGTACTTTCACTACTGAGAGTATTTATCGCAATTTGAGGATGAAAGGAAAAATAAAAAAATGAACGTGAAATCGCTCACTAATAATATAATAGCGAACCCGGGTTACCCGCAAGTGAATAATATCCTAGTTGTTAAACCATTAACAAATTGCTGCATTGTTCAGAATGTCACATAGTCACTCGCTCTCACTCTCACTATGATCTCGCGCTCACTCTCAGATCGTAGAAAAGAGCAAATATCGATGTCTCTCCTGTACAACTCAGTCACTCACTCGGCCACATCCCATCGTCGCCATTTTAATACATCCCGGCCACATCCCATCACAGCCATTTTAAATTTAGTCATACCGTCATTTCAAATTTCGTTATTTCGTGTATATATTGTCTCTTTCCAGCTTATTTAATCCACTGGGCGAATACTCAGAAATAATTAATACTCATTTAATCCACTGGGCGAATACTCAGAAATAACAAAAAATTCAGCTTGTTTTAAGTTTTGTTAATTGAAAAAAATTGTCGATTCTATAACAATTTGAGAATTTGAACAGTTTGAATATTTCCAAAAACGGACTAATATTCAAAAATGAAGAATTCCATTTCAAGAAGTCGCAGATGGACATAACGAGATTTTTGTGGGTTGGTTTTTATTTTCTAGAATAGATGCTTTAAACTACAGAATTCATTCGCCTCTAGCAGTTTTTTTTCTGGGTTGTGGCAAATCTGATTACCAATTCCAATCGAATGTTTGTTCCGCCATTATGAAGGGCCCGAAGTGTTGACTAGAATAAATCAGCTGTATGAGTACGATTGCATTAACATACCGTTATTGAGGAACACATGATAGAACGGAAATTTATTTATAAGTTTACGGTTAGTAATTAAGGATGTAGATATAGTGTTCAATCTCCGAACCGTCAGAGATTTTTCGGTTGGATATTTGACGCGGGTTCACTGATGGCCCTCAAGCAACAATTAGATTTATTCGACCCTTGGGCAAAACCAAGTTCAGCTGTTTGGACTCGAGAAAAATCACATTAGTGGATGATATCGTTAGTAATGCTTCTATTTTGAATTCTATGATCACAATCTTCAATCAATCAAAATTATTTATATTCATTATATTTACATATTTTGATAAAATATAAAATTTCGTGATACTTATAGTAGGGGTAAAACTTTTTTTGTATTGGTGGTGTCTATAGATTATCGATTTCGGTGTCATTTGAGTCAAAATAAAATTTTGAATATTATTTCAAAATGACCATGAAAATGCCATATACTTCAGATTCATTGGATGAAAAAGTGGACCACGAATGAGTAACTTTGAATTCTTCCCAATCAGACGACGTTGATCCTTTTATTGGAGATCCATATTCAAACCAGTCAGTGTCCTCCGTTAATCATAAATATATTTGAACAAAATATATTAATAAAATTATATTGAAAATTATAGATTCCTCTATTCCTCTATTCCTCTATTCGAATATACAGCCGAACGTATCCAAAATTCTAGGTTATAATAAGTGACCTTCCCATATCGTTTAAGGGAGTAAAAAAAGTGATTGGTGCTGTAATCATTCAAGAGATCAAACATAAACTCATTTTAGAAATTAATTTATGGACAGCTACCAATTAACTTTTGAGGTAGTTGAAATCGATAGCATTCGAGTAGAGCCGGTACATCAATATAGATGCACTTTTATGTACATCCCATTGATACTATTATGGTGGAATTAACACCTGACGAATCACTGGATATTCGAGAGTTGGATCTTCGAGAACCACCAATAATCACACCGAAAACAATTGAATAGAGCATCAACTAACAAACGAGGATATGCAGAAATTAGCTTATGTGATAAAAAAAAATTCCATGAACAACTAACAATTGGTTAGGTTGAACCACATTACGTCTATACGAAATCATTCTACAAAAATGCGAAACCGAAGCGTTGCTCTCTCCCAGTCCAGATGGAAATTGATCGTGTGATACAAGAAGAAAAGAAAAACAAGTTCGAGTAGTTCTGCCCAGTGTGGTAGCAGAAGATGCTTTCCAAGAACTTTAACCAGCTCGATATCAGCCCCTATGCTCCTGGTCAACTCGAATTTTAGTTCAACATTCGTTATTAAGTCAAATGCATCTGATGCTGCTGTGGTTGCAGCGCTGATTCAAATAATAGATAATGAATAAGTACACAGAAAACAACGCTAACGACGAAAAATAATGCCTCGGAATACTTCTGACGATTGAAGTGAAATGACGCAAGTGTCACTTCTTAGAGGCAAGTAACCACTTTTACTGACATCCCCCTAAATGAATCAAGTCAAGATTACACGATGTTGAGAACCTCACAGAGATCATTTCGCTTTGAACTATGAACCGCTTGCTTCGGGAAAATGTAGAAATACATGCTTACTTGTGATTAAGGACTTATTCAGCAAATTTTCAATCGTTCTACCGTTCCCTCAAACCACTACAGAATCTTTGGAATCTTTGGTGGTGTAATTGTGACCTCAATTCGAGCGACAATTGAGACAAATCACAAGGAGTGGTCAAATAAAATACAGTTCATTGCGAATGCTATAAGAAACTTTGTACATGAAGCCACATGTTGCACACCATACTTCACAGTTTTTAGAAGGAATATGGATGTAAATATAGCTTTTTCAGGTCTTTGGAGCGCACACTTCAGCTTCAAAACTTCTGAACACGCTTACTATAACGCCACCTGCAATCGGGGTTTTATGTAGCAATTGCACAAGTGTGAATTAATTTAGAAAATCGCGGAATCTCTGCCACAGGGAATTGAAAACTGTACTTTCACTACTGAGAGTATTTATCGCAATTTGAGGATGAAAGGAAAAATAAAAAAATGAACGTGAAATCGCTCACTAATAATATAATAGCGAACCCGGGTTACCCGCAAGTGAATAATATCCTAGTTGTTAAACCATTAACAAATTGCTGCATTGTTCAGAATGTCACATAGTCACTCGCTCTCACTCTCACTATGATCTCGCGCTCACTCTCAGATCGTAGAAAAGAGCAAATATCGATGTCTCTCCTGTACAACTCAGTCACTCACTCGGCCACATCCCATCGTCGCCATTTTAATACATCCCGGCCACATCCCATCACAGCCATTTTAAATTTAGTCATACCGTCATTTCAAATTTCGTTATTTCGTGTATATATTGTCTCTTTCCAGCTTATTTAATCCACTGGGCGAATACTCAGAAATAATTAATACTCATTTAATCCACTGGGCGAATACTCAGAAATAACAAAAAATTCAGCTTGTTTTAAGTTTTGTTAATTGAAAAAAATTGTCGATTCTATAACAATTTGAGAATTTGAACAGTTTGAATATTTCCAAAAACGGACTAATATTCAAAAATGAAGAATTCCATTTCAAGAAGTCGCAGATGGACATAACGAGATTTTTGTGGGTTGGTTTTTATTTTCTAGAATAGATGCTTTAAACTACAGAATTCATTCGCCTCTAGCAGTTTTTTTTCTGGGTTGTGGCAAATCTGATTACCAATTCCAATCGAATGTTTGTTCCGCCATTATGAAGGGCCCGAAGTGTTGACTAGAATAAATCAGCTGTATGAGTACGATTGCATTAACATACCGTTATTGAGGAACACATGATAGAACGGAAATTTATTTATAAGTTTACGGTTAGTAATTAAGGATGTAGATATAGTGTTCAATCTCCGAACCGTCAGAGATTTTTCGGTTGGATATTTGACGCGGGTTCACTGATGGCCCTCAAGCAACAATTAGATTTATTCGACCCTTGGGCAAAACCAAGTTCAGCTGTTTGGACTCGAGAAAAATCACATTAGTGGATGATATCGTTAGTAATGCTTCTATTTTGAATTCTATGATCACAATCTTCAATCAATCAAAATTATTTATATTCATTATATTTACATATTTTGATAAAATATAAAATTTCGTGATACTTATAGTAGGGGTAAAACTTTTTTTGTATTGGTGGTGTCTATAGATTATCGATTTCGGTGTCATTTGAGTCAAAATAAAATTTTGAATATTATTTCAAAATGACCATGAAAATGCCATATACTTCAGATTCATTGGATGAAAAAGTGGACCACGAATGAGTAACTTTGAATTCTTCCCAATCAGACGACGTTGATCCTTTTATTGGAGATCCATATTCAAACCAGTCAGTGTCCTCCGTTAATCATAAATATATTTGAACAAAATATATTAATAAAATTATATTGAAAATTATAGATTCCTCTATTCCTCTATTCCTCTATTCGAATATACAGCCGAACGTATCCAAAATTCTAGGTTATAATAAGTGACCTTCCCATATCGTTTAAGGGAGTAAAAAAAGTGATTGGTGCTGTAATCATTCAAGAGATCAAACATAAACTCATTTTAGAAATTAATTTATGGACAGCTACCAATTAACTTTTGAGGTAGTTGAAATCGATAGCATTCGAGTAGAGCCGGTACATCAATATAGATGCACTTTTATGTACA
>NW_026599689.1:0-28928 GCF_029784135.1 Toxorhynchites rutilus septentrionalis | reverse complement strand
AGGTAAATATATATTTATTGCCGAATTCCTTATATAAACCTCTCATTTATAAATAATTTATATAAATTTATATACTAATTTTATCATAATTAATAAACTTTCTTTATTAAAATTTATATTTTAATAAATAACTTAATTTAAAATAAATAATATAATTATAAAATAAATTATAACATACTTACTAATAATGACTATTTTTAAGCCTATATTTATTTATTTACTTAATTAAAATTTAAAATTTTATTTTAAAGCTAATCCCTTAAAATATTAATTTTATTAAATTAAATAATTAACTAATTAAATATTTAATTAATAAATCTAAATTAAATTTATTTCTTAAAAAACTAGATATATTTTTAAAACGATTAACATTTCATTTCTAAATTTATATAAAAATAATTATTCCACATTAACTTTTTTATAAATTTAAATCTTTAAAATTCGAGAAAAATTAATATAATAATTAATTAATTAATAAACCCTGATACACAAGGTACAATAAATTAAATTTTCTTTTAAAATAAAAAATTTTTCAATTTATTTCAATCTTCTTTTACAATACTAATAAACTATAATAAAAATTATTATTTATTAAATAATACTAAAACTTTAAATTATAAAATTATTTTTATTAAATAATATAAAAAATAAATAAAATTAATAAATAAAATTTATTCAATTTAAATTGAATTGCACAAATTTCTTTTCAATGTAAATGAAATACTTTACTAATTAAGCTTTAAATTGACTTTCTAGATACACTTTCCAGTACATCTACTATGTTACAACTTATCTTATTTAATAATAAGAACGATGGGCGATATGTACATAATTTAGAGCTAAAATCTTATAAATAATCTTTTTTATAATACTATCAAATCCACTTTCAAAAATTTAATTTCAAAATTTTATCCATATAAATAAATTTATTGTAATCCATCTCTACTTAAATATAAACTGCACCTTGATCTGACATTTTTTATTAATTTTAAATTATGAAAATTTTATCTTATAATATATTCTGATGACGACGATATACAAATTAAATTAATTTAAGTAAGGTTCAATGTGGATTATCAATTACAGGACAGATTCCTCTGAATAGACTAAATTACCGCCAAATTTTTTAAATTTCAAGAATATAACTAATACTACTTTAATATTTTATTATTTATTTTTAATAATAGGGTATCTAATCCTAGTTTATTACAAAAAGTTTACAGCTTAAATTTATTTTTCAAATAATAATAATAATAATTTAATAATTTCACCTAATAAATTAATTTTTATATTATAAATAAACAATTTAACTAATATTAAAAATTTTTACTTATATTATTTGTATAACCGCGGTAGCTGGCACAAATTTTACCAATATTAAAAATTATTACTAATACAAAATTTCTTTTTTCCTTTAATATTAATTACTGAGAATAAATAAAACTAATTAATTTTTTAAAAATTAAATAATTTCACACAAAAATTTACATGTAAAATAAAATAATAGTAAAAAATTTAACCATAATAAAATTATTTATATATTATATTTAAAATATTCAAATAAGTCATTTATAAAAAAAAATAATTAATTTAATAATACATTCATCATAATCAAACAAACAAATTAAACTAATAAAAACAACTTAGCTCAATTCTTTCCAAGTGTCAAAAATTTTTACACCCCCTAAATATAAAAATATTTTAACTAATAAAATTTTTCAATTAATTTATAAAAAAAAATAATTAATTTAATAATACATTCATCATAATCAAACAAACAAATTAAACTAATAAAAACAACTTAGCTCAATTCTTTCCAAGTGTCAAAAATTTTTACACCCCCTAAATATAAAAATATTTTAACTAATAAAATTTTTCAATTAATTTATAAAAAAAAATAATTAATTTAATAATACATTCATCATAATCAAACAAACAATTAAACTAATAAAAACAACTTAGCTCAATTCTTTCCAAGTGTCAAAAATTTTTACACCCCCTAAATATAAAAATATTTTAACTAATAAAATTTTTCAATTAATTTATAAAAAAAAATAATTAATTTAATAATACATTCATCATAATCAAACAAACAAATTAAACTAATAAAAACAACTTAGCTCAATTCTTTCCAAGTGTCAAAAATTTTTACACCCCCTAAATATAAAAATATTTTAACTAATAAAATTTTTCAATTAATTTATAAAAAAAAATAATTAATTTAATAATACATTCATCATAATCAAACAAACAAATTAACTAATAAAAACAACTTAGCTCAATTCTTTCCAAGTGTCAAAAATTTTTACACCCCCTAAAATATAAAAATATTTTAACTAATAAAATTTTTCAATTAATTTATAAAAAAAAAATAATTAATTTAATAATACATTCATCATAATCAAACAAAACAAATTAAACTAATAAAAACAACTTAGCTCAATTCTTTCCAAGTGTCAAAAATTTTTACACCCCCCTAAATATAAAAATATTTTAACTAATAAAATTTTTCAATTAATTTATAAAAAAAAATAATTAATTTAATAATACATTCATCATAATCAAACAAACAAATTAAACTAATAAAAACAACTTAGCTCAATTCTTTCCAAGTGTCAAAAATTTTTACACCCCCTAAATATAAAAATATTTTAACTAATAAAATTTTTTCAATTAATTTATAAAAAAAAATAATTAATTTAATAATACATTCATCATAATCAACAAACAAATTAAACTAATAAAAACAACTTAGCTCAATTCTTTCCAAGTGTCAAAAATTTTTACACCCCCTAAATATAAAAATATTTTAACTAATAAAATTTTTCAATTAATTTATAAAAAAAAATAATTAATTTAATAATACATTCATCATAATCAAACAAACAAATTAAACTAATAAAAACAACTTAGCTCAATTCTTTCAAGTGTCAAAAATTTTTACACCCCCTAAATATAAAAATATTTTAACTAATAAAATTTTTCAATTAATTTATAAAAAAAAATAATTAATTTAATAATACATTCATCATAATCAAACAAACAAATTAAACTAATAAAAAACAACTTAGCTCAATTCTTTCCAAGTGTCAAAAATTTTTACACCCCCTAAATATAAAAATATTTTAACTAATAAAATTTTTCAATTAATTTATAAAAAAAAAATAATTAATTTAATAATACATTCATCATAATCAAACAAACAAATTAAACTAATAAAAACAACTTAGCTCAATTCTTTTCTCGACGCGCAACCAATATTAATAATTTTATTTTATATTTAAAATTTTATATTTATATATAATTATTTAATATTAAATTATATATTTATTAATTAAATATTTTTTACACTCCCTTTATATAAATTATTTATAATATATATATATATTTATAATTATATAAATTAATTATATTTATTTATTTAATATAAATAATTTAATATAATATAAATAAATAAAATACAATGAATATATTTATATATAAATTATTTATATGTATATAGATCTTTTTTTTCTCTGTAAATATAGGCCGAATAGGCATATAAATAATACACTAACGATAATATAATCCTTATTAATTAATTCTCTTAATTTATATATATAATATATTTATTAATAGATCTAAATATATATATATAATAGATGAATATATTATTAAATATTTTATTAATTTATATAATACATTTATATATATATTAAACATTTATATAATATATATATATATATATAATTAATTCTAAAAATAATTATTTAAATTTAATTTAAATAAAAAATTTTAAAAATAAACATTTATAAACTTTATTTTAAATGCCTTTCAAAATTAAATCTTAATCATGTTATTTTTTTTTTACTTATAATAATAAAAAAAAAAATAAAAATGAATTGCCTGATAAAAGGATTACCTTGATAGGGTAAATTATAAAAATTTAATATTTTTATTCATTATATTTAATAGAATTAAACTATTTCTAAAAATTTCAAAAATTTTTGTGCATCATACACTAAAATATATTTTTATAATTCAATTATATTTAAAAAGATAAGCTAAATTAAGCTACTGGGCTCATACCCCATTTATAAAGGTTATAATCCTTTTCTTTTTAATTAAAAAATTTTCAAATAATATTTTTATAATAACATTAATTTTTGGAACTTTATTAACAATTTCTTCAAACTCTTGATTAGGAGTTTGAATAGGATTAGAAATTAATTTACTTTCATTTATTCCCCTAATAAATGAAAATAAAAAAAATATATTAATATCCGAAAGAAGTCTAAAATATTTTTTGATTCAAGCTTATGCTTCTTCTATTTTATTATTTTCAATTTTATTATTATTATTATTCAATTTTAACTTAATTATTAAAAATAACGTTATTCATTTAATAATTTATTCAACTTTAGCATTAAAAAGAGGAATTGCCCCCTTCCACTTTGATTCCCTGAAGTAATAGAAGGATTAAATTGAATTAATAATTTAATTTTAATAACATGACAAAAAATTGCTCCCTTAATAATAATTTCTTATAATTCAAATTATAATTTATTATTCATTTTTATTTTTTTTTCTATAATTATTGGAGCATTAGGAGGATTAAATCAAACCTCCTTACGAAAATTAATAGCATTTTCTTCAATTAATCATTTAAGATGAATATTAATAGCAATAATATATAATGAATATTTATGGACTAATATACTTCTTTTTATATTCTTTCCTATCATCTTCTATTATTTTAATTTTCAATAATTTTAAATTATATTATTTTAATCAAATTTATAACTTTTCATTAATAAACCCAATTATTAAATTTATAATTTTCATTAATTTATTATCTTTAGGAGGACTCCCTCCATTTTTAGGATTCTTCCCTAAATGAATAATTATGAAAATTTAACAAAAATAAATCATTATTTTTTAATATTTATAGCAGTTTGTATGACTTTAATTACATTATTTTATTATTTACGAATATCATATAGAATTTATATATTAAATTTCTATAAAAATTCATGAATTATAAAAATTTTAATAACAATTCTCTTCTAATTTTATTTATAAATTTTACCTCTATTATAGGATTAATAATAATTTTCTCATTTTATTTAATCTTATAAAGAGTTTAAGTTAATAAAACTATTAGTTTTCAAAGCTAAAAATACTTGTAAAATCTTTTAATTCTTAAACTTTAATAATTATTCCTTATTCCTTCAGAATTGCAATCTAATATCATTATTGACTATAAAGTTTGATTAAAAAGAAAATATTCTTATAAATAAATTTACAATTTATTGCCTAAATTTCAGCCATTCAATCGCGACAATGGCTATTTTCTACAAATCATAAAGATATTGGAACTTTATATTTTATTTTTGGAGCATGAGCAGGGATAATTGGAACATCAATAAGAATTTTAATTCGTTTAGAACTAAGACAACCAGGAATATTTATTGGTAATGATCAAATTTATAATGTAATTGTAACCGCCCATGCATTTGTAATAATTTTTTTCATAGTAATACCTATTATAATCGGAGGATTTGGTAATTGATTAGTACCTTTAATACTAGGAGCTCCTGATATAGCATTTCCACGAATAAATAATATAAGATTTTGACTTCTTCCTCCATCTATTACATTATTACTCTCAAGCAGAATAGTTGAAAATGGGTCAGGAACTGGTTGAACAGTTTATCCCCCTCTTTCATCTAATATTGCTCATAATGGATCATCAGTTGATTTAACAATTTTTTCTCTTCATTTAGCAGGAATTTCTTCAATTTTAGGAGCTATTAATTTTATTACCACTATTATTAACATACGACCTGAAGGAATTTCTTTAGATCGAATACCTTTATTTGTATGATCAGTAATTATTACAGCAATTCTTCTTCTTTTATCTTTACCCGTATTAGCAGGAGCTATTACTATACTTCTTACAGATCGTAATTTAAATACTTCATTTTTCGACCCAATTGGAGGAGGTGATCCAATTCTTTATCAACATTTATTTTGATTTTTTGGACATCCAGAGGTATATATTTTAATTCTTCCAATTTGGAATAATTTCTCATATTATTACTCAAGAAAGAGGTAAAAAGGAAACATTTGGGACTTTAGGAATAATTTATGCTATATTAGCTATTGGACTTTTAGGATTTATTGTATGAGCTCATCATATATTTACAGTTGGTATAGATGTTGATACTCGAGCTTACTTTACTTCAGCTACTATAATTATTGCAGTTCCTACAGGAATTAAAATTTTTAGTTGATTAGCTACTCTTCATGGTACTCAATTAAATTATAATCCTACATTATTATGATCATTAGGATTTGTTTTTTTATTTACTGTAGGAGGATTAACAGGTGTAATTTTAGCAAATTCTTCAATTGATATTATTCTTCATGATACTTATTATGTAGTAGCTCATTTTCATTATGTTCTCTCTATAGGAGCAGTATTTGCAATTATAGCAGGATTTATTCATTGATATCCTTTATTAACAGGATTAATTATAAACCCCTTATGATTAAAAATTCAATTTATAATTATATTTATTGGAGTAAATTTAACATTTTTTCCTCAACATTTTTTAGGATTAGCAGGTATACCTCGTCGTTATTCAGATTTTCCAGATAGTTATTTAACATGAAATATTATTTCTTCTTTAGGTAGTTCTATCTCATTAATTGCTATCTTATTTTTCCTATTTATTATTTGAGAAAGTATAATTACTAAACGAACTCCTTCATTCCCTATACAACTTTCTTCTTCAATTGAATGATATCATTCTATACCTCCTATAGAACACACATATTCAGAACTTCCTATTTTATCATCAAATTTCTAATATGGCAGAATAGTGCAATGAATTTAAGCTTCATATATAAAGATTTTTTCTTTTATTAGAAAATGGCAACATGATCTAATTTAGGATTACAAAATAGAATTTCTCCTTTAATAGAACAATTAAACTTTTTTCATGATCATACTATTTTAATTTTAATTATAATTACAACATTAATTGCTTATATTATAATTATATTATTTTTCAATAAATTTACCAATCGATATCTTCTTCATGGTCAAACAATCGAAATTATTTGAACAATTTTACCTGCAATTATTCTTATATTTATTGCCTTTCCCTCTCTTCGTCTTTTATATTTAATAGATGAAATTAATAATCCTTTAATTACTCTAAAAACTATTGGACATCAATGATATTGAAGATATGAATATTCAAATTTTACTAATTTAGAATTTGACTCTTATATAACTCCTACCAATGAACTTAATATAAATGGATTCCGCCTATTAGATGTAGATAATCGAATTATTTTACCTTTTAATAATCAAATTCGAATTTTAGTAACAGCCACAGATGTTCTTCATTCATGAACAATTCCAGCCCTAGGTGTAAAAATTGACGCAACTCCAGGACGATTAAATCAAACTAATTTCTTAATTAATCAACCTGGATTATTTTTTGGACAATGTTCAGAAATTTGTGGAGCAAACCATAGCTTTATACCAATTGTTATTGAAAGAATCCCAATAAATTTCTTTATTAAATGAATTTCATCTCAAATCAATTCATTAGATGACTGAAAGCAAGTAATGATCTCTTAAATCATATTATAGTAAATTAGCAATTACTTCTAATGATATTAATATTTCTCTCAAAAAAAAATTAGTTTAATCAAAACCTTAGTTTGTCAAACTAAAAATATTAAATAATTTAATATTTTTTAATTCCTCAAATATCTCCATTAAGATGATTAACTTTATTCTTTATTTTTTCATTTACTTTAATAATTTTTAATATTAAAAATTATTATTGCTTTTTTTATTCTTTAAATTCAACCCCCCAACTATTAAATATTAAACAATCTAAATTAAATTGAAAATGATAACTAATCTATTTTCAGTATTTGATCCTTCAACAACAATTTTTAATATATCCTTAAATTGAATAAGAACTTTTTTAGGTTATTAATTATTCCATCTTCTTACTGATTAATCCCTAATCGATTCCAAATTATTTGAAATAATATTTTATTAACTTTACATAAAGAATTTAAAACTCTTTTAGGTCCAACTAATAATAATAAAAGAACTTTAATATTTATTTCTTTATTTTCTTTAATTATATTTAATAATTTTTTAGGACTTTTTCCTTATATTTTTACAAGAACTAGTCATTTAACATTAACTTTAACCTTAGCTTTTCCTTTATGATTAAGAATTATAATTTATGGATGAACAAATCACACACAACATATATTTGCTCATTTAGTTCCTCAAGGAACTCCCGCAATCCTAATACCTTTTATAGTATGTATTGAAAACAATTAGAAATGTAATTCGTCCAGGAACTTTAGCTATTCGATTAACCGCAAATATAATTGCTGGTCATTTACTTTTAACCCTTTTAGGAAATACTGGGCCTATATCTACATCTTACATTATTGTAAGAATTATTTTAATTGTTCAAATTGCTTTATTATTACTTGAATCAGCAGTCGCTATTATTCAATCTTATGTATTTTCAGTTTTAAGTACTTTATATTCTAGAGAAGTAAATTAATGTCAACAAAAATAAATCATCCCTTTCATTTAGTAGACTATAGTCCATGACCTTTATTAGGAGCAATTAGAGCAATAACAATAACTACAGGATTAGTTCAATGATTCCATCAATATAATAATAATTTATTTATTTTAGGAAATATTATTACCCTATTAATTATATATCAATGATGACGAGATATTTCTCGAGAAAGTACTTTCCAAGGACTTCATACTTTCAATGTAACTTTAGGCCTTCGATGAGGAATAATTCTTTTTATTATCTCCGAAATTTTCTTTTTTATTTCATTTTTTTTGAGCATTTTTTCATAGAAGATTATCTCCTACAATTGAACTAGGAATAATATGACCTCCTATTGGAATCCATCCATTTAATCCTTTTCAAATTCCTTTATTAAATACAGCTATTTTATTAGCATCAGGAATTACTGTAACTTGAGCTCATCATAGATTAATAGAAAATAATCATACTCAAACAATTCAAAGATTATTTTTTACAGTACTTTTAGGAATTTATTTCTCAATTTTACAAGGATATGAATATATAGAAGCTCCATTTACTATTGCAGATAATGTTTATGGCTCAACATTTTTCATATCAACAGGATTCCACGGACTTCATGTTTTAATTGGAACTTCTTTTTTATTAATTTGTTTTTTACGTCATATTAATCATCATTTTTCAAAAAATCACCATTTTGGATTTGAAGCAGCAGCATGATATTGACACTTTGTAGATGTAGTTTGATTATTTTTATATATTTCAATTTACTGATGAGGAGGTTAATTTATAAAGTATATGTATGTATAAATGACTTCCAATCATTAGGACTAAATAATTTTAGTATAAATAATTTTAACACTTACTATTATAAGTCTAATTATTTTAACTATTTCTATTATTATAATAATAATAGCAACCTTTTTATCTAAAAAAACCATTACTGATCGTGAAAAATCTTCCCCTTTTGAATGTGGATTTGACCCTATAAATTATTCTCGTTTACCCTTCTCTCTTCGATTTTTCTTAATTGCAATTATTTTCTTAATTTTTGATGTAGAAATTGCTCTTCTTCTCCCAATAATCTTAATTTTTAAATCATCAAATTTAATAAATTGAACAATTACTAGCCTTTTCTTTATTTTTATTCTATTAATTGGATTATATCACGAATGAAACCAAGGAGCATTAGAATGAAATAATTAAATCTCAACCAAATATGAAGCGATATATTGCAATTAGTTTCGGCCTAATCTTAGGTGAATTACACCCATATTTTTTAAAAATAAATAAATAGGATAATAGTTAATTATAACATTTAACTTGCACTTAAAAAATATTGATTCAATCAATTTATCTTAAATTAATTGAAACCAAAAAGAGGTATATTACTGTTAATAATATTAATGAATTTTAAAATTCCAATTAAGAAATATAAATGGAATTAAACCATTAAAGATAAAAGTTAGCAGCTTTTTCTTGATCACCATATTTCTATTAATATTTATTTATATAGTTTAAAAAAAACATTACATTTTCAATGTAAAATTAATAAACTTTATTTATAAATATTTCCAATATTTAAAAATTAAAATAATTTCCTCAACAACTTCAATGTTACGCTCTAAATATAAGCTATTTAAATTAATTTAAAAATATTATTAATAATAAAATTACAATTCAAATAAAATATCTTATTAAATAAATTTTCAAATTATTATTTTGAAACTCTTGAATATATAAAGAATACTTTTTTATTTGATAATATAATATATGTCCACCAAAATATTCTCTTCAACCTTGATCAAATCTTTTATATGAAAATAATCCTATTTTTAATGGCAATTTAATAATAATTAAAGTCGAAATATAAGGCATAAATCATATTATCCCAACAAATCTTCTAAATTTATAAAATATAAAAGATTTATTATTACTAAATAAATTTTCATAATTTAATAAATAACCTATCAAACCCCCTAAAACACAAACCATTAATGTTAAAAATTTTATCATTTTAGGTAAATTAACTATCTCTGGATTAAAAAATATTAATCATCTAAGAAAACTTCCCCCAATAATAGCTATAATTATTAAAAAAAAAATTCTAAAATTTATAATTCATCTCTTATCATTTAATATATTTAAAACTATATTTTTAAAATCCCCTGTTATAGAATAATAAACTAATCGAAAAGAATAACAAACCGTTAACCCAGTTGAAAAAAAAAAAAGAAAAAAAGAAAAAAAATTTATATAAGAAAGTATAACAACTTCTAAGATTAAATCCTTTGAATAAAATCCAGCTAAAAAAGGCATTCCACACAAAGCTAAATTAGCAATATTAAAACATCTACAAACTAAAGGGTATTCTTATAAACAACCCTCCTATATAACGAATATCTTGTATATTTTTTATATTATGAATAATTACTCCTGCACATATAAATAATAATGCCTTAAATAAAGCATGAGTTAAAAGATGAAAAAATGCTAATTTAAATTCTCCAATAGATAAAATTCTTATTATTAATCCTAATTGTCTTAAAGTAGATAAAGCAATAATTTTTTTTAAATCATACTCAAAATTAGCCCCTAATCCAGCTATAAATATTGTTAATCCTGAAATTAATAATAAAATTTGACCAAATAATGAATCTACTAATAAAATATTAAAACGAATCAATAAATAAACCCCTGCAGTTACTAAAGTTGAAGAATGAACTAAAGCAGAAACAGGGGTAGGGGCTGCTATAGCAGCAGGTAATCAAGAAGAAAAAGGAATTTGAGCTCTTTTAGTTATAGCTGCTAATATCACCAATCTTCCAATTATTAATATTTCAAAATTTTCCTTATTAATTTCTAAATAAAAAATATAATTCCAACTTCCATAATTTAATATCCAAGCAATAGCTAATAATAAAGCTACATCACCAATTCGATTTGATAAAGCTGTTAACATTCCAGCATTATAAGATTTTACATTTTGAAAATAAATTACTAAACAATAAGAAACTAATCCTAATCCATCTCATCCTAATAAAATTCTAATTAAATTAGGACTAATAATTAGTATTATCATTGATATAACAAATATTAAAACTAATAAAATAAATCGATTTTTATTAAAATCTCTAGATATATAATCATCTCTATATAAAATTACTAAAGAAGAAATTAATAATACAAAAGATATAAATATCAATCTTATTCAATCCAATAAAAAAGTCATAACAATTGAAGTTGAATATAAAGAAATAATTTCTCATTCAATAAAATAAATTAAATCATTCAATAAAAAATTTAAACTAAATATAAAAAAATTAAATCTAATAAAAATTAAAAAATAAAATCTAACCTTACAATAATTAATTAAAGAATTCACGATTTAAAATGAAAATTCATATCATTGACACCACAAATCAATATTTTTTTTAAACTATTTAAATTAAATTCATAATATACAAATATCACTTTTTAAAATTAAAAAATTTAAAGGTAATCAATGTAATATTAATAATAAATACTCTCGACTTGTCCCAAAAGAAAAAAAATTAACCCCAGAATAAATTTTACCATGTTGACTATATGAAAATAAATAAAGGGTATAAGCCGCTCTAAAAAAAGATAATAATCTTAAACCAATTATAGTTAATCAAGATCATCTTACAATTCTATTTATTAAACTAATTTCCCCTAATAAATTTAATGTTGGAGGAGCCGCTATATTCCCAGCACATAATAAAAATCATCATAAAGCTATTCTAGGTATAAAATTTAATATCCCCTTGTTAATTAATAAACTTCGTCTATTTATTCGTTCATAAGAAATATTTGCTAAACAAAATAATCCAGAAGAACATAAACCATGAGCAATTATTAAAGTATATGATCCTCTTAATCCTCAATAAGTTATAGTTATTAAACCTCTTAAAACAATCCCTATATGAGCTACAGAAGAATAAGCAATTAATGCCTTTAAATCCATTTGTCGTAAACAAATTAATCTTACTAACACACCTCCTATTAAACTAATTCTAATTCATCAATAATTAAATTTTATACCTAAAATTTGTAAAAATGAAAAAACACGTAATAATCCATAACCTCCTAATTTTAATAAAACACCAGCTAAAATTATAGAACCAGAAATAGGAGCTTCAACATGAGCTTTTGGTAATCATAAATGAACTAAAAATATTGGTATTTTTACCAAAAAAGCAAAAATTATACATAAATATAAAAATTTTAAATTATAATATTTTAAATAATTTAATATAATCAAATTTATAATATTTAAATCATTTTTAATAAAAAAAATTCCAATTAATAAAGGTAAAGAAGCTAATAAAGTATAAAATAATAAATAAATTCCTGCTTGTAAACGCTCTGGCTGATAACCTCATCCTAAAATCAAAAATAATGTAGGAATTAATCTTCTCTCAAAAAATAAATAAAATATAAATATTCTTAATGAACTAAAAGTAAATACTAATATCAATAATAACAATAAAATTATAAAAATAAATAATTTTCTATAATTAAAAACACGATAAATTATTTCTCTAGCTATTAATATTAAAGCACAAATCCAAAATCTCAACATAATTAAACCATAAGAAATTAAATCTAATCCAAAATAATAAGAAATATCACAAAAATAATTTATTATTACAATTTTTAATATAAATATAAATCTCCCTAAAAATAGTAAACATTGAACCATTCAATAATTTTTTTTATATAATAATAATAAACAAATAATAAAAAAAATAAATTTTAACATTGTAAAATTGAAAATCTTTGAAAATAATCATTACCATGAGTTCGAACTATAGAAACTAAAATAGATAACCCTAATACTCCCTCACAAACACAAAAAGTTAAAAAAAATATTCTAAAATACTTTTCATTTTCTATATAATTTAAAAAAAAAAATAATATTATAAATAATATTAAAACCATAAATTCTAATGACAATAACATACATAATAAATGCTTTCGTCTAGAAATAAATACTAAACATCCAATTATAAATATTACTATAATAAATAATAAAAATAAATTTACCATTAATTTAGTTTTAATAGTTTAATCAAAACCTTAGTCTTGTAAACTAAAAATAAAAAATTTTTTTTTAAAACATCAAGAAAAAAGAAAATTCTTTTTCATTAATTCCCAAAATTAATATTTTTTATAAACTATTTCTTGATATTTTTATAACTTTTATTTTCTCATCTCTTATAATTAGATTAATTTTCACACAAATTAATCACCCTTTAGCTATAGGATTAATTCTTTTAATTCAAACATTTTTAATTTGTATAATTTCAGGAATTTATATCCAAACATTTTGATATGCTTATATTTTATTTTTAATTTTTATAGGGGGAATATTAGTTCTATTTATTTATGTAACCTCTCTTTCATCAAATGAAATATTCTCTTTTTCAATAAAATTATCAATTATTCTATATTTTATACTAATTATCTTTTTAATAATTTTTTTTTTTATAGATAAAATAATAATTGAAACATTTATTAATAATTACGAAATAAATTTATTATCAAATTTTAAATCTTTATATATGAGAAAATATTTTATCTTTAAATAAAATATATAATTTTCCTACAAATTTAATTACTTTACTTTTAATTAATTATTTGTTTTTAACATTATTAGTTACAGTAAAAATCTCTATAAAAAATTATGGACCTTTACGCCCATTATCTTAATTAACAAAATTATTTATGAAATTAATGAATAAACCAATTCGAAATACCCACCCTTTATTTAAAATTATAAATAATGCACTAATTGATTTACCTGCCCCCTCTAATATTTCAATTTGATGAAATTTCGGATCTCTTTTAGGACTTTGTTTAATAATTCAAATTTTAACAGGTCTTTTTTTAGCTATACATTATACAGCAGATATTGAAACTGCTTTTAATAGTGTAAATCATATTTATCGAGATGTTAATAATGGATGACTACTCCGAATTTGTCACGCAAACGGAGCTTCATTTTTTTTTGCATGTTTATTTACCCATGTAGGACGAGGTATTTATTATAATTCATTTCTTTATATTCCTACATGAATAGTAGGAGTAATTATATTATTTATAACAATAGCAACTGGATTTTTAGGATATGTTTTACCTTGAGGACAAATATCTTTTTGAGGAGCAACTGTTATTACAAATCTTTTATCGGCTATTCCTTATTTAGGAAATGATTTAGTTCAATGAATTTGAGGAGGATTCGCAATTGATAACGCAACTTTAACTCGATTCTTTACTTTTCATTTTATTTTACCTTTTATTATTTTAGCTTTAACAATAATTCACCTTTTATTTTTACATCAAACAGGATCAAATAATCCATTAGGATTAAATAGAAATATTGATAAAATTCCATTTCACCCATATTTTATTTATAAAGATATAGCAGGATTTATTATCTTTATTTGAATTTTAATCACTTTTATTTGAAAATTTAATTATTTATTAATAGACCCAGAAAATTTTATTCCAGCTAATCCATTAGTAACTCCTGTTCATATTCAACCTGAATGATATTTTTTATTTGCTTATGCAATTTTACGATCAATTCCTAATAAATTAGGAGGAGTAATTGCTTTAGTTATATCAATTGCCATTTTAATAATTTTACCTTTTACTCATATAAGTAAATTTCAAGGACTTCAATTTTATCCTCTTAACCAAATTTTATTTTGAAGAATAACATCTATTACATGCCTATTAACTTGAATTGGAGCACGACCCGTAGAAATCCCTTATATTATAACAGGACAAATTTTAACAATTTTATATTTTTTATATTTTATTATTAATCCCCTTTTATCAAAATACTGAGATAACCTTTTAAATTAATTAATAAGCTTTTACAGCATATGTTTTGAAAACATAAGAAAGAAGTAAACTCTTCTATTAATTTTATACTAAAAATCATTCATTATAAAGAAAAAAAAAAATTTTTACTCCAATAAAAAAAAATAAATAATTTAAAGATAAAGGTAAAAATCTTTTTCATGCTAAATATATTAATTTATCATAACGAAATCGAGGTAAAGTCCCTCGAACCCAAATAAATATATAAGAAATAAAAACTAATTTAAAAAAAAAAAAAAATCTATAAATATCTCTACCTAAAAAAATTACTACAAATAATATACTTATAAATAAAATTCTTGCATATTCTGCTAAAAAAATTAAAGCAAATCTACCTCTTCTATATTCAACATTAAACCCAGAGACTAATTCTGATTCTCCTTCTGCAAAATCAAATGGAGTTCGATTAGTTTCAGCTAAACAAGAAGCAAATCAAACTAATCTTAAAGGATAACAAAAAACAATAAATCAAATATATTTTTGAAAAAAATAAAAATTTAAAAAATTATAACCCCCCACTAAAAAAATAAATCTTAATAAAATTAAAGCCAAACTTACTTCATAAGAAATAGTTTGAGCAACAGCCCGTAAACCCCCTAATAAAGCATAATTAGAATTAGAAGATCACCCAGCAATTATAACAGTATAAACTCTTAATCTAGTAATACAAAAAAAAAATAATACTCCTAAATTAAAAGAATATAATTTAATTAAATAAGGAATACATAACCAAATTAATAAAGATAAAAATAAAGAAAAAATTGGAGAAAAATAATAAACTAAATAATTAGATAATAAAGGATATGTTTGTTCTTTAGTAAATAACTTAACTGCATCTCTAAAAGGTTGTAATAACCCAACAAATCCAACTTTATTAGGACCTTTTCGAATTTGAATATATCCTAAAACTTTTCGTTCTAATAATGTTAAAAAAGCAACTCTAACTAAAACACAAATAATTAATAATAAACTACCTACTAACCCCAATACATAATCATTAAAATACAATACTATTTATAATAATAAAATATTATTTAAATAAATTCTAAATTTATTACACTAATCTGCCAAAATAGTAATTAAATATTATTATCAATCATTTTAATAAAATTTATATTTTTTATATTAGGTCCTTTCGTACTATAATATAATTATTAATTAAAGATAGAAACCAACCTGGCTTACACCGGTTTGAACTCAGATCATGTAAGAATTCAAAGGTCGAACAGACCTAAACTTTAAACTTCTACACCTAAAAATAACTCTTAATCCAACATCGAGGTCGCAATCTTTTTTATCGATATGAACTCTAAAAAAAAATTACGCTGTTATCCCTAAGGTAACTTAAATTTTTAATCAATATTATTGGATCAATTATTCATATATTAATGTATAATACAATTAAAAGTTAATTAAATTTTTATACCACCCCAGTAAAATTTTTAATAAAATTATAATTAAAATAATCCTTAAAAAATTATAAAATATAAAAATAAAGATCTATAGGGTCTTCTCGTCTTTTAATTTTATCTTAACTTTTTAATTAAAAAATAAAATTCTAAAAAAATTTATATAAGACAGTATATATCTTATCCAACCATTCATACAAGCCTCCAATTAAAAGACTATTGATTATGCTACCTTCGCACAGTCAAAATACTGCGGCCCTTTAATAATATTCAGTGGGCAGGTTAGACTTTAAATTAATTTCAAAAAGACATGTTTTTGATAAACAGGTAAATATATATTTATTGCCGAATTCCTTATATAAACCTCTCATTTATAAATAATTTATATAAATTTATATACTAATTTTATCATAATTAATAAACTTTCTTTATTAAAATTTATATTTTAATAAATAACTTAATTTTAAAATAAATAATATAATTATAAAATAAATTATAACATACTTACTAATAATGACTATTTTTAAGCCTATATTTATTTATTTACTTAATTAAAATTTAAAATTTTATTTTAAAGCTAATCCCTTAAAATATTAATTTTATTAAATTAAATAATTAACTAATTAAATATTTAATTAATAAATCTAAATTAAATTTATTTCTTAAAAAACTAGATATATTTTAAAACGATTAACATTTCATTTCTAAATTTATATTAAAAATAATTATTCCACATTAACTTTTTTATAAATTTAAATCTTTAAAATTCGAGAAAAATTAATATAATAATTAATTAATTAATAAACCCTGATACACAAGGTACAATAAATTAAATTTTCTTTTAAAATAAAAATTTTTCAATTTATTTCAATCTTCTTTTACAATACTAATAAACTATAATAAAAATTATTATTTATTTAAATAATACTAAAACTTTAAATATAAAATTATTTTTATTAAATAATATAAAAAATAAATAAAATTAATAAATAAAATTTATTCAATTTAAATTGAATTGCACAAATTTCTTTTCAATGTAAATGAAATACTTTACTAATTAAGCTTTAAATTGACTTTCTAGATACACTTTCCAGTACATCTACTATGTTACAACTTATCTTATTTTAATAATAAGAACGATGGGCGATATGTACATAATTTAGAGCTAAAATCTTATAAATAATCTTTTTTATAATACTATCAAATCCACTTTCAAAAATTTAATTTCAAAATTTTATCCATATAAATAAATTTATTGTAATCCATCTCTACTTAAATATAAACTGCACCTTGATCTGACATTTTTTATTAATTTTAAATTATGAAAATTTTATCTTATAATATATTCTGATGACGACGATATACAAATTAAATTAATTTAAGTAAGGTTCAATGTGGATTATCAATTACAGGACAGATTCCTCTGAATAGACTAAATTACCGCCAAATTTTTTAAATTTCAAGAATATAACTAATACTACTTTAATATTTTATTATTTATTTTTAATAATAGGGTATCTAATCCTAGTTTATTACAAAAAGTTTACAGCTTAAATTTATTTTTCAAATAATAATAATAATAATTTAATAATTTCACCTAATAAATTAATTTTTATATTATAAATAAACAATTTAACTAATATTAAAAATTTTTACTTATATTATTTGTATAACCGCGGTAGCTGGCACAAATTTTACCAATATTAAAAATTATTACTAATACAAAATTTCTTTTTTCCTTTAATATTAATTACTGAGAATAAATAAAACTAATTAATTTTTTAAAAATTAAATAATTTCACACAAAAATTTACATGTAAAATAAAATAATAGTAAAAAATTTAACCATAATAAAATTATTTATATATTATATTTAAAATATTCAAATAAGTCATTTATAAAAAAAAATAATTAATTTAATAATACATTCATCATAATCAAACAAACAAATTAAACTAATAAAAACAACTTAGCTCAATTCTTTCCAAGTGTCAAAAATTTTTACACCCCCTAAATATAAAAATATTTTAACTAATAAAATTTTTCAATTAATTTATAAAAAAAAATAATTAATTTAATAATACATTCATCATAATCAAACAAACAAATTAAACTAATAAAAACAACTTAGCTCAATTCTTTCCAAGTGTCAAAAATTTTTACACCCCCTAAATATAAAAATATTTTAACTAATAAAATTTTTCAATTAATTTATAAAAAAAAATAATTAATTTAATAATACATTCATCATAATCAAACAAACAAATTAAACTAATAAAAACAACTTAGCTCAATTCTTTCCAAGTGTCAAAAATTTTTACACCCCCTAAATATAAAAATATTTTAACTAATAAAATTTTTCAATTAATTTATAAAAAAAAATAATTAATTTAATAATACATTCATCATAATCAAACAAACAAATTAAACTAATAAAAACAACTTAGCTCAATTCTTTCCAAGTGTCAAAAATTTTTACACCCCCTAAATATAAAAATATTTTAACTAATAAAATTTTTCAATTAATTTATAAAAAAAAATAATTAATTTAATAATACATTCATCATAATCAAACAAACAAATTAAACTAATAAAAACAACTTAGCTCAATTCTTTCCAAGTGTCAAAAATTTTTACACCCCCTAAATATAAAAATATTTTAACTAATAAAATTTTTCAATTAATTTATAAAAAAAAATAATTAATTTAATAATACATTCATCATAATCAAACAAACAAATTAAACTAATAAAAACAACTTAGCTCAATTCTTTCCAAGTGTCAAAAATTTTTACACCCCCTAAATATAAAAATATTTTAACTAATAAAATTTTTCAATTAATTTATAAAAAAAAATAATTAATTTAATAATACATTCATCATAATCAAACAAACAAATTAAACTAATAAAAACAACTTAGCTCAATTCTTTCCAAGTGTCAAAAATTTTTACACCCCCTAAATATAAAAATATTTTAACTAATAAAATTTTTCAATTAATTTATAAAAAAAAATAATTAATTTAATAATACATTCATCATAATCAAACAAACAAATTAAACTAATAAAAACAACTTAGCTCAATTCTTTCCAAGTGTCAAAAATTTTTACACCCCCTAAATATAAAAATATTTTAACTAATAAAATTTTTCAATTAATTTATAAAAAAAAATAATTAATTTAATAATACATTCATCATAATCAAACAAACAAATTAAACTAATAAAAACAACTTAGCTCAATTCTTTCCAAGTGTCAAAAATTTTTACACCCCCTAAATATAAAAATATTTTAACTAATAAAATTTTTCAATTAATTTATAAAAAAAAATAATTAATTTAATAATACATTCATCATAATCAAACAAACAAATTAAACTAATAAAAACAACTTAGCTCAATTCTTTCCAAGTGTCAAAAATTTTTACACCCCCTAAATATAAAAATATTTTAACTAATAAAATTTTTCAATTAATTTATAAAAAAAAAAATAATTAATTTAATAATACATTCATCATAATCAAACAAACAAATTAAACTAATAAAAACAACTTAGCTCAATTCTTTTCTCGACGCGCAACCAATATTAATAATTTTATTTTATATTTAAAATTTTATATTTATATATAATTATTTAATATTAAATTATATATTTTATTAATTAAATATTTTTTACACTCCCTTTATATAAATTATTTATAATATATATATATATTTATAATTATATAAATTAATTATATTTATTTATTTAATATAAATAATTTAATATAATATAAATAAATAAAATACAATGAATATATTTATATATAAATTATTTATATGTATATAGATCTTTTTTTTCTCTGTAAATATAGGCCGAATAGGCATATAAATAATACACTAACGATAATATAATCCTTATTAATTAATTCTCTTAATTTATATATATAATATATTTATTAATAGATCTAAATATATATATATAATAGATGAATATATTATTAAATATTTTATTAATTTATATAATACATTTATATATATATTAAACATTTATATAATATATATATATATATATAATTAATTCTAAAAATAATTATTTAAATTTAATTTAAATAAAAAATTTTAAAAATAAACATTTATAAACTTTATTTTAAATGCCTTTCAAAATTAAATCTTAATCATGTTATTTTTTTTTTACTTATAATAATAAAAAAAAAAATAAAAATGAATTGCCTGATAAAAGGATTACCTTGATAGGGTAAATTATAAAAATTTAATATTTTTATTCATTATATTTAATAGAATTAAACTATTTCTAAAAATTTCAAAAATTTTTGTGCATCATACACTAAAATATATTTTTATAATTCAATTATATTTAAAAAGATAAGCTAAATTAAGCTACTGGGCTCATACCCCATTTATAAAGGTTATAATCCTTTTCTTTTTAATTAAAAAATTTTCAAATAATATTTTTATAATAACATTAATTTTTGGAACTTTATTAACAATTTCTTCAAACTCTTGATTAGGAGTTTGAATAGGATTAGAAATTAATTTACTTTCATTTATTCCCCTAATAAATGAAAATAAAAAAAATATATTAATATCCGAAAGAAGTCTAAAATATTTTTTGATTCAAGCTTATGCTTCTTCTATTTTATTA
The DNA here is from genome assembly GCF_029784135.1 of Toxorhynchites rutilus septentrionalis. Classification (NCBI taxonomy): domain Eukaryota; kingdom Metazoa; phylum Arthropoda; class Insecta; order Diptera; family Culicidae; genus Toxorhynchites; species Toxorhynchites rutilus. Next base: position 7,363 of record NW_026599689.1, on the reverse strand, counting down.
TTTTCAATTTTATTATTATTATTATTCAATTTTAACTTAATTATTAAAAATAACGTTATTCATTTAATAATTTATTCAACTTTAGCATTAAAAAGAGGAATTGCCCCCTTCCACTTTTGATTCCCTGAAGTAATAGAAGGATTAAATTGAATTAATAATTTAATTTTAATAACATGACAAAAAATTGCTCCCTTAATAATAATTTCTTATAATTCAAATTATAATTTATTATTCATTTTTATTTTTTTTTCTATAATTATTGGAGCATTAGGAGGATTAAATCAAACCTCCTTACGAAAATTAATAGCATTTTCTTCAATTAATCATTTAAGATGAATATTAATAGCAATAATATATAATGAATATTTATGACTAATATACTTCTTTTTATATTCTTTCCTATCATCTTCTATTATTTTAATTTTCAATAATTTTAAATTATATTATTTTAATCAAATTTATAACTTTTCATTAATAAACCCAATTATTAAATTTATAATTTTCATTAATTTATTATCTTTAGGAGGACTCCCTCCATTTTTAGGATTCTTCCCTAAATGAATAATTATTGAAAATTTAACAAAAATAAATCATTATTTTTTAATATTTATAGCAGTTTGTATGACTTTAATTACATTATTTTATTATTTACGAATATCATATAGAATTTATATATTAAATTTCTATAAAAATTCATGAATTATAAAAAATTTTAATAACAATTCTCTTCTAATTTTATTTATAAATTTTACCTCTATTATAGGATTAATAATAATTTTCTCATTTTATTTAATCTTATAAAGAGTTTAAGTTAATAAAACTATTAGTTTTCAAAGCTAAAAATACTTGTAAAATCTTTTAATTCTTAAACTTTAATAATTATTCCTTATTCCTTCAGAATTGCAATCTAATATCATTATTGACTATAAAGTTTGATTAAAAAGAAAATATTCTTATAAATAAATTTACAATTTATTGCCTAAATTTCAGCCATTCAATCGCGACAATGGCTATTTTCTACAAATCATAAAGATATTGGAACTTTATATTTTATTTTTGGAGCATGAGCAGGGATAATTGGAACATCAATAAGAATTTTAATTCGTTTAGAACTAAGACAACCAGGAATATTTATTGGTAATGATCAAATTTATAATGTAATTGTAACCGCCCATGCATTTGTAATAATTTTTTTCATAGTAATACCTATTATAATCGGAGGATTTGGTAATTGATTAGTACCTTTAATACTAGGAGCTCCTGATATAGCATTTCCACGAATAAATAATATAAGATTTTGACTTCTTCCTCCATCTATTACATTATTACTCTCAAGCAGAATAGTTGAAAATGGGTCAGGAACTGGTTGAACAGTTTATCCCCCTCTTTCATCTAATATTGCTCATAATGGATCATCAGTTGATTTAACAATTTTTTCTCTTCATTTAGCAGGAATTTCTTCAATTTTAGGAGCTATTAATTTTATTACCACTATTATTAACATACGACCTGAAGGAATTTCTTTAGATCGAATACCTTTATTTGTATGATCAGTAATTATTACAGCAATTCTTCTTCTTTTATCTTTACCCGTATTAGCAGGAGCTATTACTATACTTCTTACAGATCGTAATTTAAATACTTCATTTTTCGACCCAATTGGAGGAGGTGATCCAATTCTTTATCAACATTTATTTTGATTTTTTGGACATCCAGAGGTATATATTTTAATTCTTCCAGGATTTGGAATAATTTCTCATATTATTACTCAAGAAAGAGGTAAAAAGGAAACATTTGGGACTTTAGGAATAATTTATGCTATATTAGCTATTGGACTTTTAGGATTTATTGTATGAGCTCATCATATATTTACAGTTGGTATAGATGTTGATACTCGAGCTTACTTTACTTCAGCTACTATAATTATTGCAGTTCCTACAGGAATTAAAATTTTTAGTTGATTAGCTACTCTTCATGGTACTCAATTAAATTATAATCCTACATTATTATGATCATTAGGATTTGTTTTTTTATTTACTGTAGGAGGATTAACAGGTGTAATTTTAGCAAATTCTTCAATTGATATTATTCTTCATGATACTTATTATGTAGTAGCTCATTTTCATTATGTTCTCTCTATAGGAGCAGTATTTGCAATTATAGCAGGATTTATTCATTGATATCCTTTATTAACAGGATTAATTATAAACCCCTTATGATTAAAAATTCAATTTATAATTATATTTATTGGAGTAAATTTAACATTTTTTCCTCAACATTTTTTAGGATTAGCAGGTATACCTCGTCGTTATTCAGATTTTCCAGATAGTTATTTAACATGAAATATTATTTCTTCTTTAGGTAGTTCTATCTCATTAATTGCTATCTTATTTTTCCTATTTATTATTTGAGAAAGTATAATTACTAAACGAACTCCTTCATTCCCTATACAACTTTCTTCTTCAATTGAATGATATCATTCTATACCTCCTATAGAACACACATATTCAGAACTTCCTATTTTATCATCAAATTTCTAATATGGCAGAATAGTGCAATGAATTTAAGCTTCATATATAAAGATTTTTTCTTTTATTAGAAAATGGCAACATGATCTAATTTAGGATTACAAAATAGAATTTCTCCTTTAATAGAACAATTAAACTTTTTTCATGATCATACTATTTTAATTTTAATTATAATTACAACATTAATTGCTTATATTATAATTATATTATTTTTCAATAAATTTACCAATCGATATCTTCTTCATGGTCAAACAATCGAAATTATTTGAACAATTTTACCTGCAATTATTCTTATATTTATTGCCTTTCCCTCTCTTCGTCTTTTATATTTAATAGATGAAATTAATAATCCTTTAATTACTCTAAAAACTATTGGACATCAATGATATTGAAGATATGAATATTCAAATTTTACTAATTTAGAATTTGACTCTTATATAACTCCTACCAATGAACTTAATATAAATGGATTCCGCCTATTAGATGTAGATAATCGAATTATTTTACCTTTTAATAATCAAATTCGAATTTTAGTAACAGCCACAGATGTTCTTCATTCATGAACAATTCCAGCCCTAGGTGTAAAAATTGACGCAACTCCAGGACGATTAAATCAAACTAATTTCTTAATTAATCAACCTGGATTATTTTTTGGACAATGTTCAGAAATTTGTGGAGCAAACCATAGCTTTATACCAATTGTTATTGAAAGAATCCCAATAAATTTCTTTATTAAATGAATTTCATCTCAAATCAATTCATTAGATGACTGAAAGCAAGTAATGATCTCTTAAATCATATTATAGTAAATTAGCAATTACTTCTAATGATATTAATATTTCTCTCAAAAAAAAATTAGTTTAATCAAAACCTTAGTTTGTCAAACTAAAAATATTAATAATTTAATATTTTTTAATTCCTCAAATATCTCCATTAAGATGATTAACTTTATTCTTTATTTTTTCATTTACTTTAATAATTTTTAATATTAAAAATTATTATTGCTTTTTTTATTCTTTAAATTCAACCCCCCAACTATTAAATATTAAACAATCTAAATTAAATTGAAAATGATAACTAATCTATTTTCAGTATTTGATCCTTCAACAACAATTTTTAATATATCCTTAAATTGAATAAGAACTTTTTTAGGTTTATTAATTATTCCATCTTCTTACTGATTAATCCCTAATCGATTCCAAATTATTTGAAATAATATTTTATTAACTTTACATAAAGAATTTAAAACTCTTTTAGGTCCAACTAATAATAATAAAAGAACTTTAATATTTATTTCTTTATTTTCTTTAATTATATTTAATAATTTTTTAGGACTTTTTCCTTATATTTTTACAAGAACTAGTCATTTAACATTAACTTTAACCTTAGCTTTTCCTTTATGATTAAGAATTATAATTTATGGATGAACAAATCACACACAACATATATTTGCTCATTTAGTTCCTCAAGGAACTCCCGCAATCCTAATACCTTTTATAGTATGTATTGAAACAATTAGAAATGTAATTCGTCCAGGAACTTTAGCTATTCGATTAACCGCAAATATAATTGCTGGTCATTTACTTTTAACCCTTTTAGGAAATACTGGGCCTATATCTACATCTTACATTATTGTAAGAATTATTTTAATTGTTCAAATTGCTTTATTATTACTTGAATCAGCAGTCGCTATTATTCAATCTTATGTATTTTCAGTTTTAAGTACTTTATATTCTAGAGAAGTAAATTAATGTCAACAAAAATAAATCATCCCTTTCATTTAGTAGACTATAGTCCATGACCTTTATTAGGAGCAATTAGAGCAATAACAATAACTACAGGATTAGTTCAATGATTCCATCAATATAATAATAATTTATTTATTTTAGGAAATATTATTACCCTATTAATTATATATCAATGATGACGAGATATTTCTCGAGAAAGTACTTTCCAAGGACTTCATACTTTCAATGTAACTTTAGGCCTTCGATGAGGAATAATTCTTTTTATTATCTCCGAAATTTTCTTTTTTATTTCATTTTTTTGAGCATTTTTTCATAGAAGATTATCTCCTACAATTGAACTAGGAATAATATGACCTCCTATTGGAATCCATCCATTTAATCCTTTTCAAATTCCTTTATTAAATACAGCTATTTTATTAGCATCAGGAATTACTGTAACTTGAGCTCATCATAGATTAATAGAAAATAATCATACTCAAACAATTCAAAGATTATTTTTTACAGTACTTTTAGGAATTTATTTCTCAATTTTACAAGGATATGAATATATAGAAGCTCCATTTACTATTGCAGATAATGTTTATGGCTCAACATTTTTCATATCAACAGGATTCCACGGACTTCATGTTTTAATTGGAACTTCTTTTTTATTAATTTGTTTTTTACGTCATATTAATCATCATTTTTCAAAAAATCACCATTTTGGATTTGAAGCAGCAGCATGATATTGACACTTTGTAGATGTAGTTTGATTATTTTTATATATTTCAATTTACTGATGAGGAGGTTAATTTATAAAGTATATGTATGTATAAATGACTTCCAATCATTAGGACTAAATAATTTTAGTATAAATAATTTTAACACTTACTATTATAAGTCTAATTATTTTAACTATTTCTATTATTATAATAATAATAGCAACCTTTTTATCTAAAAAAACCATTACTGATCGTGAAAAATCTTCCCCTTTTGAATGTGGATTTGACCCTATAAATTATTCTCGTTTACCCCTTCTCTCTTCGATTTTTCTTAATTGCAATTATTTTCTTAATTTTTGATGTAGAAATTGCTCTTCTTCTCCCAATAATCTTAATTTTTAAATCATCAAATTTAATAAATTGAACAATTACTAGCCTTTTCTTTATTTTTATTCTATTAATTGGATTATATCACGAATGAAACCAAGGAGCATTAGAATGAAATAATTAAATCTCAACCAAATATGAAGCGATATATTGCAATTAGTTTCGGCCTAATCTTAGGTGAATTACACCCATATTTTTTAAAAATAAATAAATAGGATAATAGTTAATTATAACATTTAACTTGCACTTAAAAAATATTGATTCAATCAATTTATCTTAAATTAATTGAAACCAAAAAGAGGTATATTACTGTTAATAATATTAATGAATTTTAAAATTCCAATTAAGAAATATAAATGGAATTAAACCATTAAAGATAAAAGTTAGCAGCTTTTTCTTGATCACCATATTTCTATTAATATTTATTTATATAGTTTAAAAAAAACATTACATTTTCAATGTAAAATTAATAAACTTTATTTATAAATATTTCCAATATTTAAAAATTAAAATAATTTCCTCAACAACTTCAATGTTACGCTCTAAATATAAGCTATTTAAATTAATTTAAAAATATTATTAATAATAAAATTACAATTCAAATAAAATATCTTATTAAATAAATTTTCAAATTATTATTTTGAAACTCTTGAATATATAAAGAATACTTTTTTATTTGATAATATAATATATGTCCACCAAAATATTCTCTTCAACCTTGATCAAATCTTTTATATGAAAATAATCCTATTTTTAATGGCAATTTAATAATAATTAAAGTCGAAATATAAGGCATAAATCATATTATCCCAACAAATCTTCTAAATTTATAAAATATAAAAGATTTATTATTACTAAATAAATTTTCATAATTTAATAAATAACCTATCAAACCCCCTAAAACACAAACCATTAATGTTAAAAATTTTATCATTTTAGGTAAATTAACTATCTCTGGATTAAAAAATATTAATCATCTAAGAAAACTTCCCCCAATAATAGCTATAATTATTAAAAAAAAAATTCTAAAATTTATAATTCATCTCTTATCATTTAATATATTTAAAACTATATTTTTAAAAATCCCCTGTTATAGAATAATAAACTAATCGAAAAGAATAACAAACCGTTAACCCAGTTGAAAAAAAAAAAAAGAAAAAAAAGAAAAAAAATTTATATAAGAAAGTATAACAACTTCTAAGATTAAATCCTTTGAATAAAATCCAGCTAAAAAAGGCATTCCACACAAAGCTAAATTAGCAATATTAAAACATCTACAAACTAAAGGTATTCTTATAAACAACCCTCCTATATAACGAATATCTTGTATATTTTTTATATTATGAATAATTACTCCTGCACATATAAATAATAATGCCTTAAATAAAGCATGAGTTAAAAGATGAAAAAATGCTAATTTAAATTCTCCAATAGATAAAATTCTTATTATTAATCCTAATTGTCTTAAAGTAGATAAAGCAATAATTTTTTTTAAATCATACTCAAAATTAGCCCCTAATCCAGCTATAAATATTGTTAATCCTGAAATTAATAATAAAATTTGACCAAATAATGAATCTACTAATAAAATATTAAAACGAATCAATAAATAAACCCCTGCAGTTACTAAAGTTGAAGAATGAACTAAAGCAGAAACAGGGGTAGGGGCTGCTATAGCAGCAGGTAATCAAGAAGAAAAAGGAATTTGAGCTCTTTTAGTTATAGCTGCTAATATCACCAATCTTCCAATTATTAATATTTCAAAATTTTCCTTATTAATTTCTAAATAAAAAATATAATTCCAACTTCCATAATTTAATATCCAAGCAATAGCTAATAATAAAGCTACATCACCAATTCGATTTGATAAAGCTGTTAACATTCCAGCATTATAAGATTTTACATTTTGAAAATAAATTACTAAACAATAAGAAACTAATCCTAATCCATCTCATCCTAATAAAATTCTAATTAAATTAGGACTAATAATTAGTATTAT
>NW_026599688.1:17500-20000 GCF_029784135.1 Toxorhynchites rutilus septentrionalis | reverse complement strand
CGTTGGAAGCGCATGAGAGGGGGTATTGTACACATGTCCACACTCGCTCATAACGAGGTAGCGGTACCACTTTGATGTAAACACGACCCACCCGAGACCCGAGCGAGCGAGCGAGCGAGCGTATGCTTTTTTTCCCCTACCGCGTACCTACCACAGCCTAGCGCCTAGCGCGGAGGAGGCATAACAGGGAGAAAAAAAACTCGGAGCAAGAGAGCGGTCACTACCCGTGTGGTGCTACTACCTGCACTGGTGCGATGCGTCTTACATGGGAGGTATTTCAATGTTCGACACACCGTACTGCACAGGGTTCGCATGGCACACGAGAGAGCGACAATCGCCTTATGCCCCTTCGACGCTCACAACGCACGACCCGACACCACACACTGGAGTACGCACATCTTACCACCACCAGGGGGGTGGTTCGACATGCGAAGCTCACCGGAATCGTATGACGCTCACCCGTCGGGGTTACCCCCTTCCGATGGATGGCCATCCGATTCACTGGATTCGATAGACGTTCGACCCTACCGACAGTAACTTGACCCCACCCGTACGGCATCGTACTACCGAACATCCATACAAGCTTCGCAAGTTATGCCTCAAACTTTTCACTCACCAACTTTCCCCACAATAGTGTAAAACATGGTCATACCAACGTTGCCTCGGCATGGGTATATACCGCACTGGGGGCATCGTTATAGGGGTGCCTTGGATAGACTTGTACCACTAGCCGAGACACCATGCTGGGTCGGGAAATGTTCACGCACCGCAATCGGTACCAGTGCCGGGTGTCGGTCATATTCCGATGGGGGGTAACCCTACTATTGAACTCGTACTTGTACTTGGGCCGTGCCTAAGGTGTTGGTTGTTTCAATAGTTGGTTACTTGTTTCAATAGTTGACATTTTTTCAATAGTTGAACTTTTTTCCAACAGTTTCAGTTTTCCCGTAGGTAAAGATGATGATGTGTGACCAATGTGTGAATGTGTTGTTTTTTTTTTTTTTCAATAGTCATGTACGCGCCGTTGTCGATGTTATACACACTGCGTACTGCGGGTGAGAAATAAAACAAACTGTTGTGCTGTGCTGTGCTTGATGTTGGCTTGGTGTTATTGTATTATCGAATTGGACTTAATACCAGTGCCGGGCCGATGCACACACTGCGTACTGCGAGTGCTGGCTCGCGCAGTGACAAATTAAACAAACTGTTGCGCTGTTGTGTTGTGTGCGCTGTGTGGGGGAGACTTTTCATCACACTTGACACGCGCATTCTTACCCTCGATGTTGCCTTGGTGTTATTGTGTTATCGAATTGGACTTAATATCAGTGCCGGACTGTTGCGCTGTTGTGTTGTGTGCGCTGTGCGGGGGACTTTTCCAACACTTGACACTTTGCATTCCGGGACGTGGACGCTTTCCGGGTCTTGGTGTTATTGCCGACGGGGCAGCGTTATACACATTTCGTACTGCGAGTGCTGGCTTGCGCAGTGAGAAATTCAACAAACCGTTGCGCTGTTGTGTTGTGTGCGCTGTGTGGGGGACTTTTCCAACACTTGACACTTTGCATTCCGGGACGTGGACGCGTTCTGGGACTTGGTGTTATTGCCGACGGGGCAGTGTTATACACACTGCGTACTGCGAGTGCTGGCTTGCGCAGTGAGAAATTCAACAAACCGTTGCGCTGTTGTGTTGTGTGCGCTGTGTGGGGGACTTTTCCAACACTTGACACGCGCATTCTTACCCTCGATGTTGCCTTGGTGTTATTGTGTTATCGAATTGGACTTAATACCAGTGCCGGACCGATGCACATACTGCGTACTGCGGGCGTTGGCTCGCGCAGTGACAAATTAAACAAACTGTTGCGCTGTTGTGTTGTGTGCGCTGTGCGGGGGACTTTTCCAACACTTGACACTTTGCATTCCGGGACGTGGACGCTTTCCGGGTCTTGGTGTTATTGCCGACGGGGCAGCGTTATACACATTTCGTACTGCGAGTGCTGGCTTGCGCAGTGAGAAATTCAACAAACCGTTGCGCTGTTGTGTTGTGTGCGCTGTGCGGGGGACTTTTCCAACACTTGACACTTTGCATTCCGGGACGTGGACGCTTTCTGGGACTTAGTGTTATTGTCGGCGGGGCAGTGTTTTACACATTGCGTACTGCGGGGGTTGGCTCGCGCAGCGCTGTTGTGTGCTGTATGCTGGGGGGACTTGGACGCTTTCTGGGACTTAGTGTTATTGTCGGCGGGGCAGTGTTTTACACATTGCGTACTGCGGGTGCTGGTGTGCGGGTGTTGTGCACTTGAGACTTGTCATTCCAGGACATGGAATGATTTCACACACACGTACGATTGCATACTACCAGGCGCAAAGCGATTTAATGAAAAAAGAGAGAAGCCGCCAGCGCGGACAGCACTAAGCTACCACGGTGGGACTTCTCTCTTACGGAACACGACGCACCCGGGCAAGACTGCGCAAGCTACTGTGCCGCGCCGATGCTGATGGG